>NC_073415.1:1154296-1184296 GCF_028641065.1 Leucoraja erinaceus | reverse complement strand
AGCTACATTTATCTGCACTAACCCCATATCACAGTCAGACACCCTGGAAAACCAACATGCCCATGATAACTCGATCAGTTTAGTTTAGTTTATTGTCACGTGTACCGAGGTACAGTGAAAAGCTTTTTGTTGCGTGCTAACCAGTCAGCGGAAAGACAATACTTGATTACAATGGAGCCGTCCACAGTGTACAGATGATACTTGATAAAGGGAATAATGTTTAGTGCAAGGTAAAGTCCAGTAAAGTCCAATTAAAGATAGTCCAAAGGTCTCCAATGAGGTAGATAGTAGTTCAGGACCGCTCTCTGGTTGTGGTGGGATGGTTCAGTTGCCTGATAACAGCTGGGAAGAAACTGTCCCTGAATCTGGAGGTGTGCGTTTTCACACCTGTACCTCTATCCCGATGGGAGAGGGGAGAAGAGGGGGTGAGACTGGTCCTTGATGATGCTGCTGGCCTTGCCGAGGCAGCCTGAGGAGTAGATGGAGTCAATGGAAGGGGGGTTGGTTTGTGTGTGATGGTCTGGGCTGCGTCCACAATTCTCTGCAATTTCTCGTGGTCTTGGATGGAGCTGTTCCCGAACCGTGCTGGGATGCACCCGGATAAAATGCTTTCTCCGGCACAGATTGTGTGTGATTTATCTACTGACCAGAAATCTATTGATCTCACTTCTGATGGCAATTGAAGGCTGGGCCTCTGGGCTGGAGAACTGATGGGGCATGAGGCATCAGTTTGAAGTGGCCCACCCTTATTCAGAGAAGGTCACATATTGTTTTCGATTCCCCAGTAGATGTAACACAGTTCTACTCTCCAGCCTCTTGGGCCTGCGAAGAATCTCAGAGTTTTTGATGGCATTGACCAATGTTGGTGACAAACTGAAGGGTCACTGCTGTTACCCCTCTCCAGCTGAGCACCAAGGGGTGTGTTGCCCTTTGTGTTAAGTTTAGTTTAGCTTAATTTTGTTTTGTTTAGATATCCAGCGCGGAAACAGGCTCTTCGGCCTACCGAGGCCTTTCCCCGCACACTAACACTATCCTACACACACTAGGGACAATTTTTCATTGATAGCAAGCCCATTCTAAGAATAAGGGGTAAGCCATTTAGAACGGAGACGAGGAAACACTTTTTCTCACAGAGAGTGCTAAGTCAAATGCTGAGAGAATGGAGCAGCTGGGCTTATGCACTCTGGAGTTTCGAAGGATGAGAGGATATCTCATTGAAACATATAAGATTGTTAAGGGTTTGGAAACGCTAGAGGCAGGACACATGTTCCCGATGTTGGGGGTGTCCAGAACCAGGGGCCACAGTTTAAGAATAAAGAGTAAGCCATTTAGAACGGAGACGAGGAAACACTTTTTCCACACAGAGAGTTGTGAGTCTGTGGAATTCTCTGCCTCAGAGGGCAGTGGAGGCAGGTTCTCTGGATGCTATCAAGAGAGAGGTAAATAGGGCTCTTAAAGATAGCGGAGTCAGGAGGATATGGGGAGAAGGCAGGAACGGAATACTGATTAGGGATGATCAGCCATGATCACATTGAATGGCGGTGCTGGCTCGAAGGGCCAAATGGCCTACTCCGGCACCTATTGTCTATTATCTATTGTCTATAATTTACAAACCTGTACGTCTTTTCTGTGGGAGGAAACCGAAGATCTCGGCAGGAAACCCACGCAGGTCACAGGGAGAATGTACAGACTCCGTACAGACAAGAGATTCAAGAAACAAGAGATTCAAGAGACAATTATTGTCACATGCACCAACTGGTACAGTGAAATTTGGGCTCACCATATGAATAAAAAAGAACACAACACACGATAGACTTTAACATAAGCATCCCCAAACAGCGGAATCAATGTTTCCCACTGTGAGGGAAGGCACCAAAGTTCAGTCATCTTACTCTGTGTTAGAAACATAGAAACATAGAAATTAGGTGCAGGAATAGGCCATTCAGCCCTTCGAGCCTGCACCGCCATTCATTATGATCATGGCTGATCATCCAACTCAGTATCCCGTACCTGCCTTCTCTCCATACCACCTGATCCCCTTAGCCACAAGGGCCACATCTAACTCCCTCTTAAATATAGCCAATGAACTGGCCTCGACTACCCTCTGTGGCAGAGAGTTCCAGAGATTCACCACTCTCTGTGTGAAAAAAAGTTCTTCTCATCCCGGTTTTAAAGGATTTCCCCCTCATCCTTAAGCTGTGACCCCTTGTCCTGGACTTCCCCAACATCGGGAGCAATCTTCCTGCATCTAGCCTGTCCAACCCCTTAAGAATTTTGTAAGTTTCTATAAGATCCCCTCTCAATCGCCTAAATTCTAGAGAGTATAAACCAAGTCTATCCAGTCTTTCTTCATAAGACAGTCCTGACATCCCATATGGGGGATACAGCCATTTATGATAACGGCCAGAGTCAGGATCGAACCCGGGTCTCTGGCGCTGAAAGGCCGTAACACTACCACCTCGCCACCATGACTGGGGCTTATTTCCCATCAACACTCTCTCCATCCACACTTCCCTCTGCTGCACATCCTAAAATGGCGTCGGAAGCATGTTTTAGATCTCCAAACATCCATCTTGGTAGCTAACCACCAAGACTGGAGTATTGGAGTATATGGGAGTACTTGTAGCAATGTGACTAGTTTTAGGCCTGATATCTGAGGATGGATGTCCTGGCTCTGGAGAGGGCCCAGAGGTGGTTTACAAGAATGATCCCAGCAATGGGTGGGTTAATCTTTGATTGACGGCACTGGGCCTGTACTCGCTGGAGGTTAGAAGGATGAGGGGGTCCCTCATTGAAACTTACTGAATAGTGAAAGGCCTGGATAGGGTGGATGTGGAGAGGATGTTTCCACTGGTGGGAGAGTCTAGGATCAGAGGACACAGCCTCAGAATAAAAGGGCATACATTTAGGAAGGAGATGAGGAGGAATTTCTTTAGTCGGAGGGTGGTGAATCTGTGGAATTCTTTGCCACGGAAGGCTGTGGAGGCCAAGTCAGTGGATATTTTTAAGGTGGAGCTTAACAGATTCTTGATTAGTGCGGGTGTCAGGGGTTATGGGGAGAAGGCAGGAGAAGTTAGGAGGGAGAGATAGATCAGCCATGATTGAATGGTGGAGTAGTATAGACTAGATGGGAAACGAATGGTCAGGAGTATTCGGCTATCAGCCTGCATGCCATTCTTATGACATGGCTGATCATCCAACTCATTATCCCGTACCTGCCTTCTCTCCATACCCCCTGATCCCCTTAGCCACAAGGGCCACATCTAACTCCCTCTTAAATATAGCCAATGAACTGGCCTCAACTACCCTCTGTGGCAGAGAGTTCCAGAGATTCACCACTCTCTGTGTGAAAAAAGTTCTTCTCATCTCGGTTTTAAAGGATTTCCCCCTTATCCTTAAGCTGTGACCCCTTGAATCTCTGGAACTCTCTGCATCAGCCTGTCCAACCCCTTAAGAATTTTGTAAGGCCAGTTCATTGGCTAAATAGAGAGTATTCTATCCAGAGGGGAGTTAAGATGTGGTCCTCTGGTGAACCTGCACTCCCTCTATGGCTGAGGGGACCAAAACTGTACGTATGGAGAGAAGGCAGTAGAACCTCCCTGCTCCTATACTCAAATCCTTTGGCTATGAATGCTAACATACCATTTGCTTTCTTTACTGCCTGCTTTCAATGACTGGTGTACCATGACACCCAGGCCTCGCTGCATCTCCCCCTTCCCCTCCCAGCCACCATTTAGATAATAGTCTGCCTTCCCGTTTTTGCCCCCAAAATGGATAACCTCAGTTTTATCCCATTTACTGCATTGATGGGCCGAATGGTCAATTTCTGCTATCACTTATGAACTTATGACTGCCGAGATCAATTGATTCCTTCAGTCTGGACCTCCCCAACATCCCCAGTTTTAACCATTTAATTATTTAATGCCCTTTCGTCACGTATTTCCTCCCTCTCCCCTTTTTCGGCCACGAAGCCCATCAACTCTGCTCCACCATTCGATTACAGCTGATCTATCTCTCCCTCTCAACCCCTGTCCTCCTGCCTCCACCCCATAATCTTTGACGCCCTTAAGCCCCTGTCCCACTTAGGAAACCCGAGCGGAAACCTCTGGAGATTTTGCGCCCCACCCAAGGTTTCCGTGCGGTTCCCGGAGGTTGCAGGTGGTTGCCGGAGGTTGCGGGTAGTGGAAGCAGGTAGGGAGACTGACAAAAAACCTCTGGGAACCGCACGGAAACCTTGGGTGGGGGGCAAAGTCTCCAGAGGTTTCCATTCAGGTTTCCTAAGTGGGACGGGGGCATTACTAACCAAGAACCTATCAATCTCCGCTTTAAAAACACCAATGATTTGGCCTCCACCGCCGTCTGTGGCAATGAATTCCACAGATTCACCTCCCCTCTGACTGAAGAAACTCCTCCTTATCTCCATTCTAAAGGTGCACCCTTTTATCCTGAGGCCGTGTCCTCTGGTTCTAGACTCTCCTTTTCCTGCTTATCTGTCTGTCGATCTCAGTTTCTCCCTCCAACTATCTATCTGTCATATTCTTTCTTTCTCTCTCTCTCTCTCGTTCTCTCCCTCTCCCTCTAAGACTCCCTTAAATCTTAAGCCCTGCCTAAGAGCTAGCCTGGATTTCTCCAGATGTGAGCGGGGATAATATTCTTGACAGAGTGCCATTGAGATTTTTTCCACATTAGGGCTTTAATAGGAAACGGCTGAGGAGTTTCCCAGAATTTCTTTCTGCAGACAGAAAAAATCCTCTTCCCATGTTTCCACGGGGAGGGAGACAAATGGGCCTTGGGGTCAGACTATCGAGTTCATCGGGCATCAAAACACTTCCCTCATTCATTTCGACACGTTGGAATCTCTCCACCTTCACTCGGCTGGGAGGTTCGCGTGTCGGAGGGTGCTTTGCACGATTAGAACTCTTTAACTTGCTCAGGGATCAGGTTTCTCTGCCCCCTATTGTAACAACTTGTTAGGCTGTTGATTAAAAGGCTTAGCACCCCCCCCGTCAAAAACGCAAGGGACTTTCACACAACACCATAGGCAGTATTAATAATACAACTCCAGTGCCATGAAACCCTGTGAACTCCAATGCAATCTGCAACATCAGTTATCGAGGAACATTCTTATACCCCTGTCCCACATAGGAAACCTGAACGCAAACCTCTGGAGACTTTGAGCCCCACCCAAGATTTCCGTGTGGTTCCCGGAGGTTGCAGGTGGTGGAAGCAGGTAGGGAGACTGACAAAAACCTCCGGGAACCGCACGGAAACCTTGGGTGGGGCGCAAAGTCTCCAGAGGTTTCCGTTCAGGTTTCCTAAGTGGGACAGGGGCATTACTTTATAGGGGAAGTTTCGCTTCGAGACCCATCTTCTGATGACAAAACGTCACCCATCCCTTCCCTCCAGACATACTACCTGCCCCGCTAAGTTACTCCAGCATTTTGTGTCTTTCGTCGGGGTAAACCAGCACCTGCAGTTGCTTCCTACACGTTAGAATTTGATAGGTTAAACGGGACTGGAAAAGGGAATCGACCCAAAATATCACCCGTTCCTTCTCTCCAGAGATGCTGCCTGTCCCGCTGAGTTATAACCATATAACCATATAACAATTACAGCACGGAAACAGGCCATCTCAGCCCTTCTAGGCCGTGCCGAACACTTATTCTCCCCAAGTCCCATCTACCTGCACTCAGACCATAACCCTCCATTCCTTTCCCGTACATATAACTATCCAATTTATTTTTAAATGATAAAATCGAACCTGCCTCCACCACTTCCACTGGAAGCTCATTCCACACAGCCACCACTCTCTGAGTAAAGAAGTTCCCCCTCATGTTACCCCTAAACTTCTGTCCCTTAATTCTCAAGTCATGTCCTCTTGTTTGAATCTTCCCTACTCTCAGTGGGAAAAACTTATCCACGTCAACTCTGTCTATCCCTCTCATCATTTTAAAGACCTCTATCAAGTCCCCCCTTAACCTTCTGCGCTCCAAAGAATAAAGACCTAACTTGTTCAAACTTTCTCTGTAACTTAGTTGCAACATTCTAATAAATCTCCTCTGTACTCTCTCTATTTTGTTGACATCCTTCCTATGATGACTCCAGTATGTTGTGTCTATCTGGTGTAAGCCAGCACCTGCAGTTCCTTCCTGCATTTTATAATGCTATAGATTCACTGCACCATGTACCAATGATGGCGGCCAAGCCAAGCGGTTCTATGCTTGCTGGTCCCAGAAGTGAGTCTGCAAACTCCCATCACACGCACTCCACACTTTCACACCCCTACTCCCACAGCAACATCTCTTATTCTACTATCATTAATCGGACCCCATGTTGCACTTAAACAATGGGGTTTCCCCGGGGGCTCCCCCAATCCAAAGACGTACAGGTTTGTAAGTCAGTGGGTGGCACGGTGGCACAGCGGTAGAGTTGCTGCCTCACAGCGCCAGAGCCCCGGGTTCGATCCCGACTATGGGTGCTGTCTGTACGGAGTTTGTATGTTCTCCACATGGGGAGACCAGAACCAGGGGCCACACACTTTAAGAATAAGGAGTAAGCCATTTAGAACGGAGACGAGGAAACACTTTTTCTCACAGAGAGTGGTGAGTCTGTGGAATTCCATGCCTCAGGTGGCGGTGGAGGCAGGTTCTCTGGATGCTCTCAAGAGAGAGCTGGATAGGGCACTTAAAAATAGCGGAGTCAGGGGATATGGGGAGAAGGCAGGAACGGGGTACTGATTGGGGATGATCAGCCATGATCACATTGAATGGCGGTGCTGGCTCGAAGGGCCGAATGGCCTACTCCTGCGTCCAGTGAATTGTCCTTAGTGTGTGGGATAGTATTAGTGTACGGGGTGTTTGCTGGTCGGTGTGGACTCGGTGGGCTGAATGGGTCTGTTTCCACACTGTATCTCTAAACTAAACTAAACTAAACTAAACTAAACTAAACTAAACTAAACTAAACTAAACTAAACTAAACTAAACATCATTCCCTTCATCCTGTATCTGTACACTGTGGACGGCTCGATTGTAATCTTGTATTGTCTTTCCGCTGACTGGTTAGGACTCAGCAAAAAAGCTTTTCACTGTACCTCGATACACGTGACAATATACAGAAGGAAACTCTCCCTCTCTCTGCAGCTGAGGCCACTAGTTGCATAAGTCAAGCTTCCTAATTCTGCTTATCTGTATGGCCCCCTTGCAAAAGGTATTGATTTCCCCATCGCTGAATTGTTTTTGCATGCACAGTGACTTTGCACTTCCAGCTGGAGGGAGGGGTTTTACCCGGGATTAAAGCTTTTCCATTCATGAAATGGCGGTGCTGGTTCGATGGGCCGAATGGCCTACTCCTGCACCTATTGTCTATTGTCTATTGAAAAGACATAGGATACTGGCTTCGCACTTCCAGCAGGTTCTCTGCAAAGTCACCCAGCATGATGCACTGCCAATTCCCCCCCCTACAATGGGGACCCCCACTCTAGATGTGTAGGAAGAAACTGCGGATAGATACAAAATGCTGGAGTAACTCAGCGGGACAGGCAGTATCTCTGGAGAGAAGGAATGGGTGACGTTTCGGGTCGAGACCCTTCTTCAGACTGAGTCAGGGGAGAGGGAAAGGAGAGATACAATAGACAATAGATAATAGACAATAGGTGCAGGAGTAGGCCATTCGGCCCTTCGAGCCAGCACTGCCATTCAATGTGATCATGGATGATCATCCCCAATCAGTACCCCGTTCTTGCCTTCTCCCCATATCCCCTGACTCCGCTATCTGACTCTCTCTTGAAAGCACCCAGAGAACCGGCCTCCACCGCCCTCTGAGGCAGTGATATAGATGGTGACGCAGAGAGATATAGAACAAGTGGATGAAAGATATGCAATGATGATAAAGGAAACAGGCCATTGTTAGTTGTGGGCTAGGTGGGAATGAGATGCTGGTGCAACTTAGGTGAGGGAGGGATGGAGAGAGATGGAATGGAGGAGTTACTTGAAGTTAGTAAACTGCAGATGCTGGTTTACATGGAAGATAATCACAAAATGTTGGAGTAACTCAACGGGCCAGGAAGCATCTCTGGAGAGAAGGAATACGGTATGGTACGTGATTTGTTACATGTACTGAGGTAGAATGAGAAACATTGTTATATACGGTTCAGTACAAGTATCACTATTCTTGCTATTGAGGGAGCCCAGCGTAGGTTTACAAGGTTAATTCCTGGGATGGCGGGACTGTCATATGCTGAGAGAATGGAGCAGCTGGGCTTGTACACTCTGGAGTTTAGAAGGATGAGACGGGATCTCATTGAAACATATAAGATTGTTAAGGGCTTGGACACGCTAGAGGCAGGAAACATGTTCCCGATGTTGGGGGAGTCCAGAACCAGGGGCCACACAGTTTAAGAATAAGGAGTAAGCCATTTAGAACGGAGACGGGGAAACACTTTTTCTCCCAGAGAGTGGTGAGTCTGTGGAATTCTCTGCCTCAGAGGGCGGTGGAGGCCGGTTCTCTGGATGCTTTCAAGAGAGAGCTAGATTGGGCTCTTAAAAATAGGGATATGGGGAAAAGGCAGGAATGGGGTACTGATTGGGGGATGATCAGCCATGATCACATTGAATGGCAGTGCTGGCTCGAAGGGCCGAATGGCCTACTCCTGCACCTATTGTCTATTGTCTATTGTCTACCATCGGCCCAGAGTTTAATTCTGTTTTCCCCCCCGACAACCACAGGTAGAGACACTGCCTCGCACCTTGGGCAACCCAGGTTCGATCCTGACGTGGACGTGCTGTCGGCGTGGAGTTTGCACGTTCACCCAGTGACCCGGTTTACTCCCACACTCCAAGGATGTGCAGGTTGGTTGGTTCATTATCCACTGTACATTGGTCTGGGAATAATGGGGTGGCAGAATCTAGGGGGGAGTAAATGGGAATGTGGGGAAACTAACAAAAGGCAAGAATAAGCCTTGTGTAATAATGAGCGGTTGGCGTGGTCTGTTTGGATACAATACCCATTCCTGTGCTGTATCTCTCTGTAAGTGGTGCAGTGGTAGAGTTGCTGCCTCACAGCACCAGAGACCCGGGTTCCATCCAGACTACGGGTGCTGTCTGTACAGAATTTGTACCTTCTCCCTGTGAAGCATGTGGGTTTTCCTCGGGTGCTCTGGTTTCCTCCCACACTCCAAAGACGTGCAGGTTTGCGGGGAATGGAATATGGGGAGAAAGCAGGAATGGGGTACAGATTTCGAATGGTCAGCCATGGTCATATTGAATGTCTCGAAGGGCCGAATGGCCTACTCCTACACCTATTTCTTCGATGTAGGTTAATTGGATTTAGTAAAAAAAATTGTAACAGTGTGTGTGCAGGATAGTGTCAGTGTACCGGGGCGATCACTGGTCAGCATGGGCATGTTTCCGTGCTGTATCTCTAAACTAAACTAAACTAAACTAAACTAAACTAAAACTAAACTAAACCAAACTATGCAGATTATATCCCAGTAGTTTGGATCCTTTAATTTCCTGTAAAGGATTATTAAAGGATCTAAACTAAACTAAACTAAACTAAAACTAAACTAAACTAAACTAAACTAAACTAAACTAAACTAAACTAAACTAAACTAAACTAAAACTAAAAAACTAAACTAAACTAAACTAAACTAAACTAACTAACTAAATAAAACTAAACTAAACTAAACTAAACTAAACTAAACTGAACTAAACTAAACTGTAACTGATGCACTGTCAAATTTTTGGTCTGCCAGCTACAGCTATTGTTTAAAAAGGAACTGCAGATGCTGGTTCACACCAAAGATAGACAAAAAATGCTGGAGTAACTCAGTTGGGACAGGTAGCATGTTTCGGGTCGAGACACTTTAAGGGCCTCGACCCGAAACGTCACCCATCCCTTCTCTCCAGAGATGCTGCCTGTCCCACTGAGTTACTCCAGCATTTATTATCCACCTTCAATTTAAACCAGCATCTGCAGTTTTTCCCCACACATTTTGTTAGCTACAAGTATTGTTGGACTTAGACCAGGACAAGGGGTCACAGCTTAAGGATAAGGGGGAAATCCTTTAAAACCGAGATGAGGAGAACTTTTTTCACACAGAGAGTGGTGAATCTCTGGAACTCTCTGCCACAGAGGGTAGTTGAGGCCAGTTCATTGGCTATATTTAAGAGGGAGTTAGATGTGGCCCTTGTGGCTAAAGGGATCAGAGGGTATGGAGAGAAGGCAGGTACGGGATACTGAGTTGGATGATCAGCCATGATCATATTAAATGGCGGTGCAGGCTCGAAGGGCCGAATGGCCTACTCCTGCACCTAATTTCTATGTTTCTATGTTTCTAGAGAATCACACAACCATGTTACTGGGGAGAAGTTAGAGCCATTGAACAGGACACATTTGGTTAACATAAATAATGAAGATAGACACAAAGAGCTGGAGTAACTCAGCGGGACAGGCAGCAGCTCTGGAGAGAAGGGATAGGTGACGTTTCGGGTCGAGACCCTTCTTCAGACTGAGAGTCGGGGGAAGGGAAACGAGAGATATAGACGATGATGTAGAGAGATATAGAACAAATGAATGAAAGATATGCAAAAAAACTAACGATGATAAACCAGCATCTGCAGTCCCTTCCTAACACAAATAATGGAAGGTAGACAAAAATGCTGGAGAAACTCAGCGGGTGGAGCAGCATCTATGGAGTGAAGGAAATAGGCAACGTTTCGGACCGAAATGCGGGAAATTGGAGGAACAGCACCTCATATTCCGCTTGGGGAGCCTGCATCCTGGTGGCATGAACATTGAATTCCCACAATTCTGTTGACCCTTGCAGTCTCCTCCCCTTCCCACCTCAGCCCTCGGGCTCCTCCTCCTCCTTTTTCCTTTCTTCTCCCCCGCCCCCCCATCAGTCTGAAAAAAAAAACTCCCTCCTAACACAAATAAAGGTCAGGGATAAGGGAAACAAGACGATATTATTATCCCTAACCAGTCTGAAGAAGGGTCTCCACCAGAAACGTCACCCATTCCTTCTCTCCAGAGATGCTGCCTGTCCCGCTGAGTTACTCCAGCTTTTTGTGTCTATCTTCAGTTTAAACCAGCATCTGCAGTTCCTTCCTACACAAACTAAATAATCGTTGGCAGGATAAGTATTCAGAGGATCATTTGTGTTCTTCATATTTTATTCTTTATTTAGGTCGGAAAATGTTTAAAACAGATGTTTTTGGTAATCCATTTTATGATCAGCAGACAGGGGTAGTACTGGGCCTGGGCTTTGGAGAGTTTAATAGTTGTGAGATAAAGCCACTAAGTCAAGTATCTTCACCACAACAGGCCGGGTGTAAATCTAGCAGTCTCACACCCACAGTACCGACACCAGCATTCTTCACCATTCAGACCAAAGTACTCCACAGTAACTGAAGTAGATAATTGAACAAACCAGCATTGATTCTTTGCAGCCAATTCTTCCTTTTATTTACATAAATGAATACATATTCTCCCGTGCTCCCGCAACTAGCCATCCCAAAATCCCAGGCTGCATAGAAGGGTACGGAGATTTTATCCGTGTGCAGTTTAATGACTGTGATGTGATGGGGCCATCGTGGGGAGAGCATGTTCAAATATCCCCTCTCTCATCCAGCTCCATCACAAGTTCACGAGTGATTGGAGTAGGCCATTCGGCCCATCGAGTCTACTCCGCCATTCAACCATGGCTGATCTCTGCCTCCTAATCCCATTTTCCTGCCTTCTCCCCATAACCCTTGACACCCATTCTAATAAAAAATTGTCTTCCTCTGTCTTAGAAATATCGACTAACTTGGCCTCCACAGCCCTCTGTGGCAATAAGTTCCACAGAGTCATACCCCTGTCCCACTTAGGAAGCCTGAACGGAAACCTCCGGAGACTTTGCGCCCCACCCAAGGTTTCCGTGCGGTTCCGGGAGGTTGCAGGTGGTTGCTGGAGGTTGCAGGTAGTGGAAGCAGGTAGGGAGACTGACAAAAACCTCCGGGAACCGCACGGAAACCTTGGGTGGGGCGCAAAGTCTCCAGAGGTTTCCGTTCAGGTTTCCTAAGTGGGACAGGGGCATAACTACCCTCTGACTAAAGAAGTTCCTCCTCACCTCCTTTCTAAAAGAGCGCCCTTTAATTCTGAGGCTGTATCCTAGACTCTCCCACCAGTGGAAACATCCTCTCCACATCCACTCTATCCAAGCCTTTCACTAGTCTGTAAGAATCAATGAGGTCCCCTCTCAACCTTCTAAACTCCAGTGAGTACAGGCCCAGTGCCGTCAAACGTTCATCATATGCTAACCCACTCATTCCTGGGATCATTCTTGTAAACCTCCTCTGGACCCACTCCAGAGCCAGCACATCCTTCCTCAGATATGGGGCCAAATCTGCTCACAGTTCTCCAAATGCGGCCTGACCAGCGCCTTGTAGAGCCTCAGCATTACATCTCTGTATTTGTATTCTGGTCCTCTTGATATAAATGCTGGCATTGAATTTACTTCAGACTAATGTGTGTCGGAAGGAACTGCAGATGCTGGTTTTACAACGAAGGTGGACACAAAATGCTGGAGTAACTCAGCGGGACAGGCAAAATCTCAGGATAAAATGAATGGGTGACGTTTTGGATCGAGGCCCCTTTTTGATTCTGAGAGTCAGGGGAGAGGGAGACACAGAGATATGGAAGGATAAGGTGTGAAAACACCAGATCAAAGGGGACGATGATCAAGATAATGTAGAATGGTACATTGTTAGCTGAAGTGAAGGTGACAATGAGGAATGCAATCAGTGGTATATTGTGCTGGGACAGAATTGGTGGTATGGTTCCACTGCCTTGCGATGCCTGCTTGGTTTAGCCAAGTTTAGAGATACAGCGCGGAAACTGGCCGTTCAGCCCACCGAGTCTACACATTAGTTCAGTTTAGTCCAGGGTGGCACGGTGGCGCAGTGGTAGAGTTGCTGCCTTACAGCACTTGCAGCGCCAGAGACCCAGGTTCGATCCCGACTACAGGTGCTGTCTCCCTGGTTTTCTCCTCCCACACACTCCAAAGACGTACAGGTTTGCAGGTTAATTGGCTTGGTATAAATGTAACTTGTCCCTCTTATAGAAACTTACAAAATTCTTAAGGGGTTGGACAGGCTAGATGCAGGAAGATTATTCCCGATGTTGGGGAAGTCCAGGACTAGGGGTCACAGTTTAAGGATAAGGGGGAAGTCTTTTAGGACCGAGATGAGAAAATCATTTTTTACACAGAGAGTGGTGAATCTGTGGAATTCTCTGCCACAGAAAGTAGTTGAGGCCACAGTTCATTGGCTATATTTAAGAGGGAGTTAGATGTGGCTCTTATGGCTAAAGGGATCAGGGGGTATGGAGAGAAGGCAGGGATGGGATACTGAGTTGGATGATCAGCCATGATCATATTGAATGGCGGTGGTGCAGGCTCGAAGGGCCGAATGGCCTACTCCTGCACCTATTTTCTGTTTCTATGTTTCTATGTTGTGTGTGTCAGATAGTGTTAAGGCCCTGTCCCACTTAGGAAACCTGAACGGAAACCTCTGGAGACTTTGCGCCCCACCCAAGGTTTCCGTGCGGTTCCCGGAGGTTTTTGTCAGTCTCCCTACCTGCTTCCACTACCTGCAACTTCCGGCAACCACCTGCAACCTCTGGGAACCGCACGGAAACCTTGGGTGGGGCGCAAAGTCTCCAGAGGTTTCCGTTCAGGTTTCCTAAGTGGGACAGGGGCATAAATGTGTGGGGTGATCGCTGGTCGGCGCGGGCTCAGTGGGCTGAAGGGCCTGTTTCCGTGCTGTTTCTCTAAACTAAACTATCCTACACATACTATGGACAATTTTGAAACATGAATAGGCACTGTTTCAGGTCGGGATATTTAATTTAAAAAAGACACAAAGTGCTGGAGTAACTTAGCAGGCCAGACAGCATCATAGATTAGTGATACAGTGTGGAAACAGGCCCTCCAGCCTATCGTATCCATGCCGACCAGCACTGATTGAATCCTATACCCTAGGGACAATTTTACAGAGGCCAACTCAGTCTGAAGAATGCTGGAAAACATTCACCAGACAAAAATGCTGGAGAAACTCAGCGGGTGCAGCAGCATCTATGGAGCGAAGGAAATAGGCAACGTTTCGGCCCGAAACCCTTCCGGGTTTCGACCCGAAACTTTGCCTATTTCCTTTGGATTTCGTCCCGAAACGTTGCCTATTTCCTTCGCTCCATAGATGCTGCTGCACCCGCTGAGTTTCTCCAGCATTTTTGTCCACCTTCGATTTTCCAGCATCTGCAGTTCCTTCTTAAACTACAAACCTGCACGTCTTTGGAGCGTGTGGGAGGAAAGCAAAGATCTCTCAGAGAAAACCCACGCAGGTCACGGGGAGAACGTACAAACTCTGTACAGACAGCGCCCATAGTCGGGATCGAACTCGAGTCTCCAGCGCTGTGAGGCAGTGGTTGTACCGCTGCAGTGAGTCCGTCTCTGAAGCACATAGGACAGCAGGATTACTGCTGCCTTGTGGATCAGGGGCTTTTGTGCTTGATCTTCCAACACCCATTTCCAAATTCAAGGCAATGTTGAAGTTCATCACCCTCACTGAGTCACACACGCCTTGCGAGACGTGGGAAATGGGCCATCTTTTCCATGGCCTCACCATGGACCTTTTACTGCCAGGAGGAAGTGTTGTACGGTGGGGGGTGGGTTGGCAAAGGACCCTCAACATGAGAATGCTGAGTTTAAGCAGCATCTACCCATATGCCTCATTGAAAGTGTTACTAGCGACTTGGAACTCAACCTCCTGAGCACACATAGGCAAATAAGTGTCATTCTCCAGGCTTAGAGTCAGAGTTGTACAGACACATCTTTCCCCACCTTTTCTTTTTAACTAACCATATAACCATATAACAATTACAGCACGGAAACAGGCCATCTCGACCCTTCTAGTCCGTGCCGAACACACAATCTCCCCTAGTCCCATATACCTGCGCTCAGACCATAACCCTCCATTCCCTTCCCATCCATATAACTATCCAATTTATTTTTAAATGATAAAAACGAACCTGCCTCCACCACCTTCACTGGAAGCTCATTCCACACAGCTACCACTCTCTGAGTAAAGAAGTTACCCCTAAACTTCAGTCCCTTAATTCTCATGTCATGTCCCCTTGTTTGAACCTTCCCTACTCTCAGTGGGAAAAGCTTTTCCACGTCAACTCTGTCTATCCCTCTCATCATTTTAAAAACCTCTATCAAGTCCCCCCTTAACCTTCTGCGCTCCAAAGAATAAAGCCCTAACTTGTTCAACCTTTCTCTGTAACTTAGTTGCTGAAACCCAGGCAACATTCTAGTAAATCTCCTCTGTACTCTCTCTATTTTGTTGACATCCTTCCTATAATTAGGCGACCAAAATTGTACACCATACTCCAGAATTGGCCTCACCAATCCCTTGTACAATTTTAACATTACATCCCAACTTCTATAAGAACTATCTGGCTAAATGTCTCTTAAAGGTAGAACAGTGAGTTTGAGTTTAATACGGTCCCCCCGTGACCTGCGTGGGTTTTCTCCGGGTGCTCCGGTTTCCTCCCACACTCCGTAGAAGTACAGGTTTGTAGGTTATTTGACTTAGTATTGGTAAATTGTCCCTAGTGTGTAGGATAGTGCTAGTGTGTGGGGATTGCTGGTCGTCACGGACTTGATGGGCCGAAGGGACTGTTTCTGTGTTTATCTCTAAAACAAAACAAAACTAAACCTTTGTCTGCATTTTCTCTGGTCACATCATAGTTGAGTTCATTGTCATGTGTATCGAGGTACAGTGAAAAGCTTTTGTAGTGTGCTATCCAGATTCTGCCACCTCCTCTAGATGCAGTTTCCAGGTATCAACCACTTAAGTAAATTGCCCCCAAATCTCTTTCTGATCAACTTAAATCTATTAGTTTAGGAAGGAACTGCCGATGCAGGTTTCAACCAAAGATAGACACAAAACGCTGGAGTGACTCAGTGGGACAAGTAACCCTTGCATCCCCCTCTCTCTCCATCCCTCCCCCACCCTTGCAAGTCTCACCAGCTTCAGTCGCCTTGTTGAGTTTCATTGTCTGCAACTCATTTTCACCTAGTCCCTCGCTCACAATGGCTTGTTCATTGTTACTTTTTGTTACTCTTTTACTTTTCCATTGTTACTTTTTTGCATATCTTTGTAAATCATTTGCTCTATATCTCTCTATATCACTGTCTACATCTCTCATTTGCCTTTCCGCAGACTCTCAGTCCGAAGAAGTGTCTCGACCCGAAACATCACTATATTCCTTTTCTCTAGAGATGCTGCCTGTCCATATAACCATATAACAATTACAGCACGGAAACAGGCCATCTCGGCCCTTCTAGTCCGTGCCGAACACTTACTCTCACCTAGTCCCATCTACCTGCACTCAGACCATAACCCTCCATTCCCTTCCCATCCATATAACTATCCAATTTATTTTTAAATGATACAATCGAACCTGCCTCCACCACCTTCACTGGAAGCTCATTCCACACAGCTAACACTCTCTGAGTAAAGAAGTTCCCCCTCATGTTACCCCTAAACTTCTGTCCCTTAATTCTCAAGTCATGGCCTCTTGTTTGAATCTTCCCTACTCTCAGTGGGAAAAGCTTATCCACGTCAACTCTGTCTATCCCTCTCATCATTTTAAAAACCTCTATCAAGTCCCCCCTTAACCTTCTGCGCTCCAAAGAATAAAGCCCTAACTTGTTCAACCTTTCTCTGTAACTTAGTTGCTGAAACCCAGGCAACATTCTAGTAAATCTCCTCTGTACTCTCTCTATTTTGTTGACATCCTTCCTATAATTAGGCTATTGGATAGTTATATGGACGGGAAAGGAATGGAGGGTTATGGTCTGAACGCAGGTATATGGGACTAGGGGAGAATACGTGTTCGGCACGGACTAGAAGGGTCGAGATGGCCTGTTTCCGTGCTGTAATTGTTATATGGTTATATGGTTATAGAGTGTGAAAACAGGCTCATCGGCACACCGAGTCTGCCGAGTCTGCCAGCGATGATCGCCCAGTTACACTAGTTCCATGAGCAAAGGGGAAGATACAGAGTGTAGTTCTCAGAATTGTAATCACGACTACTGTCTCACCAACATCTTGTACAAGTGTAACATCACGTACAACTGTAAACCAACTTATTTACACAACATTAGATTTAAGTTTATTATTGTCACATGTACCAAGGTACAGC
The DNA here is from genome assembly GCF_028641065.1 of Leucoraja erinaceus. NCBI lineage: Eukaryota > Metazoa > Chordata > Chondrichthyes > Rajiformes > Rajidae > Leucoraja > Leucoraja erinaceus. Next base: position 1,167,046 of record NC_073415.1, on the reverse strand, counting down.
GCTAGGCTTTGTATCCAATCAGTTCAGATAATATGTTTAAGAAGGAACTGCCGATGCTGGAAAATCGAAGGTACACAAAAAAGCTGGAGAAACTCAGCGGGTGCAGCAGCATCTATGGAGCGAAGGAAATAGGCAACGTTTCGGGCCGAAACCCCTCTTCAGACAATACTTCACATCTAAACAAGTCAAACTCAAGTACAGTAGGAAGAGCAAAGGGGAAGATACAGAGTGCAGAATATAGTTCTCAGCATTGTAGTGCATCAGTTCCACAGACAATAGACAATACACAATAGGTGCAGGAGTAGGCCATTTGGCCCTTCGTGCCAGCACCGCCATTCAATGTGATCATGGCTGATCATCCCCAATCAGTACCCCGTTTCTGCCTTCTCCCCATATCTCCTGACTCCGCTATTTTTAAGAGCCCTATCTAGCTCTCTCTTGAAAGCATCCAGAGAACCCGCCTCCACCGCCCTCTGAGGCAGAGAATTCCACAGACTCACCACTCTCTGTGAGAAAAAGTGTTTCCTCATCTCCGTTCTAAATGGCTTACCCCTTAATCTTAAACTGTGGCCCCTGGTTCTGGACTCCCCCAACATCGGGAACATGTTTCCTGCCTCTAGCGTGTCCAAAGCCTTAACAATCTTATATGTTTCAATGGACAAAGTCCAATGTCCGCAATGGGGTAGAGGTGAATCGGACAGTACCCTAGCTTGTGGAAGGGCCGTTCAGAAGCCTGATAACAGAGGGGAAGAAGCTGTTCCTGAGTCTGGTGGTGCACGGTTTCAAGCTTCTGTAGCCAGACAGGAGAGGGGAGAAGAGGGAATGACTGGGGTTGGGCAAGTCTTTGATCAAGAGATGTATGGAGTCAAGGTCATATAGCACGGAAACAGGCCCTTCAGCTCAACTCATCCACACCAACCAAGATGCCCCATCTAATCTAGTCCCATTTGCTTTCGTTAGGCCCAAATCCCTCTAAACTGTGCCAATGCATGTACCTGTCCAAATGTCATTTAAAAAGCTGCTCTAGTACCTGCCTCAACCATTTGCCCCAGCAGCTTGTTCGATATACCCACCACCCTCTGTGTGGAAACATTGTTCTGTGAGAAACTGTGTCTTTGTCCAAAAGCAGGAGTTTATGTTTGATTTTTTAATATTAATGCTTCTCTTGACAAAGTTGAATAATTGGCGAGGTACGGTTTAGACATCTCACTGATGAATTGCTTGTCAACATTGACATGTGTTATTTGACCTTCTTCATGCTATCAATCCTCTGTTTTTGCTACAAGCAGCGGTCCACTTTACGTTAGGCTTTAAAGATACAGCACGGAAACAGGCCCAAACGCGGGCAGGTGCGACTAGTGTAGCTGGGACATGTTGGCCGGTGTGGGCAAGTTGGGCTGAAGCACCTGTTTCCACACTGTATTACTCAAGGCCCTTCGGCCCATCAAGTCCGTGCCAACCAGCGATCACGCTAGTTCTACATTATCCCACTTTCCCGTCCAGTCCCTACTGGAGTATTGCGTACAGTTTTGGTCTCCTAATCTGAGGAAAGACATTCTTGCCATAGAGGGAGTACAGAGAAGGTTCACCAGACTGATTCCTGAGATGTCAGGACTTTCATATGAAGAAAGACTGGATAGACTCGGCTTGTACTCGCTAGAATCTAGAAGATCGAGGGGGGATCTTATAGAAACTAACAACATTCTTAAGGGGTTGGACAGGCTAGATGCAGGAAGATTGTTCCCGATGTTGGGGAAGTCCAGAACAAGGGGTCACAGTTTAAGGATAAGGGGTAAGCCATTTGGAACGGAGACAAGGAAACACTTTTTCTCACAGAGAGTGGTGAGTCTGTGGAATTCTCTGCCTCAGAGGGGGGTGGAGGCAGATTCTCTGGATGCTTTCAAGAGAGAGCTAGATAGGGCTCTTAAAGATAGCGGAGTCAGGGGATACGGGGAGAAGGCAGGAACGGGGTACTGATTGGGGATGATCAGCCATGATCACATTGAATGGCGGTGCTGGCTCGAAGGGCGGAATGGCCTACTCCGGCACCTATTGTCTATTGTCTATTCAGGTCTTGGCGGTGAGGCTGACACCTTTAGTGGGGGAACGGTGGAATATCAGGAGTGTAGCTTCCCAGACTGAACACCAAGCCCAGCCCTTCTGCCCAGAACAGTGGATGTAGAGATCAAACAAGCAGAGAGAAATCCTCCCTTGGAACCTCCATTCACCTCTCGATCAACATCACTGAAGTGTATGATTTCTTCAATATCACATTGCTGCTGTTGGTGAGTGTTTAATGCCAGCAGGTTGGTCACGGACAGGCACGGCTTGTTAACTGTGAACATTTATTACAGGGCCCCATATCTGAGGAAGGATGTGCTGTCTAGGGAGAGGGTCCAGAGGGGGTTTACAAGAATGATTCCGGGAATGAGTGGGTGAGCATATGATGAGCACTGGGCCTGTACTCGCTGGAGTTTACAAGGTTGAAGCTTACAGAATAAGGAAAGGCTTGGCTGGATGGGGAGAGGATGTTTCCACTGGTGGGAGAGTCCCGGACCAGGGGTCACAGCCTCAGAATTAAAGGACGTTCCTTTAGGATGGAGATGAGGAGGAATTTCTTTCGTCAGAGGGTGGTGAATCTGTGGAATTCATTGCCACAGACGGCTCTATTCCTGATTCTTCCCAGTAGTTATCAGGCAACTGAAGGTAGACAAAAATGCTGGAGAAACTCAAGCTTTTCCCATCGAGAGTAGGGAAGATTCAAACAAGAGGATATGACTTCAGAATTAAGGGACAGAAGCTTAGGGGTAACATGAGGGGGAACTTCTTTACTCAGAGAGTGGTAGCGGTGTGGAATGAGCTTCCAGTGGAAGTGGTGGAGGCAGGTTCAATTTTTTCATTTAAAAATAAATTGGATAGGTATATGGATGGGAAAGGAATGGAGGGTTATGGTCTGAGTGCAGGTAGATGGGACTAGGGGAGAATAATTGTTCGGCATGGACTTGTAGGGCCGAGATGGCCTGTTTCCGTGCTGTGATTGTTATATGGTTATATGGGTGCAGCAGCATCTATGGAGCGAAGGAAATAGGCAACGTTTCAGGCCGAAACCCTTCTTCAGACAACTATCAGGCAACTGAACCATCCTACCACAACTAGAGAGCAGTCCAGCATTGCTATCTACCTCATTGGTGACCCTCGGACTATCTTTGATCGGACTTTGCTGGCTTTACCTTGCACTGAATGTTATACCCTTATCATGTACCTATACATTGTAAATGGCTCGATTGTAATCATGTATTGTCTTTCCGCTGAATGGGTAGCACAAAACAAAAGCTTTTCACTGTACCTCAGTACATGTAACAATAAACTCAACTGCACTGGACTAACCAAATTAAGGATGTTGCCAGGACTTAAGGGTCTGATCTATGGGGAGAGGTTGAGCAGGCTGGGACTCTATTCCTTGGAGCGCAGGAGGATGAGGGATGATCTTATAGAGGTGTACAAAATCATGAGAGGAATAGATCGGGTAAATGCACAGTGTCTCTTGCCCAGAGTAGGGGAATCGAGGACCAGAGGACATAGGTTTAAGGTGAAGGGGAAACATTTAATAGGAACCTGAAGGGTAACTTTTTCACATAAAAGGTGGTGGGAGTATGGAACAAGCTGCCAGAGGAGATAGTTGAGACAGACTTTTCAGAAACAGTTAGACAGGTACATGGATTGGACAGGTTTAGAGGGATATGGGCCAAAACCGTGGGTGGATCTAGTGTAGATGGGGCATGTTGGTCGGGGTGGGCAGGTTGGGCCGAAGGGCCTGTTTCCACACTGCATCACCCTATGACTATGACCCTGGTGTCACCTGTGATCATGCCCTCATCTGGAATGAAGCGAATGAGGCAGAGTCATGGGGCTTTGTAAGTTAATTTGCCTCACAGCGCCAGAGACCCTGGTTCGATCCTGACCTTGGGAACTGTCCGAGTGTGGAGTTTGCATTAACTCCCTGTGGCCGAGTGGGTTTCCTCCTGGTGCCCTGGTCTCCTCCCGCTCTCCAAAGACAATGACACCTTCTTGTCCCATCTACCGAGGTGCAGTGGAATGCTTTGATTCGCAAACAACTCTGTAAACTCAAACAGCAGACCTCACCCAGACAGTACACAAGGTAAAGGTGCAGGAAGGAACTGCAGATGCTGGTTTACACCGAAGATAGACACAAAGTGCTGGAGTAACTCTACGGGACAGGCAGCATCCGACATAATACGGGCGGGTTTGTAGATGAATTGGCCCTCTGTAAGTTGCCCACAGTGTGTATATCATTGGATTGAAACATATAAGATTGTTAAGGGCTTGGACACACTAGATGCAGGAAACATGTTCCCGATGTTGGGGGGTCCAGAACCAGGGGCCACACAGTTTAAGAATAAGGAGTAAGCCATTTAGAACGGAGACTTTTTCTCACAGAGATTTGTGAGTCTGTGGAATTTTCTGCCTCGGAGGGCAGTGGAGGCCGGTTCTATGGATGCTTTCAAGAGAGAGCTAGATAGGGATCTTAAGGGGATATGGGGAGAAAGGCAGGAAACGGGGTACTGATTGCGGATGATCAGCCATGATCACATTGAATGGCGGTGCTGGTTCGAAGGGCCAAATGGCCTCCTTCTGCACCTATTGTCTATTGTCTATCCCGAAGCAGCTTTATCAGACTGTAGTTAGGCCTCATTTGGAGTATTGCCTGCATTTCAGGATGGATGTGGAGGCTTTGGAAAAGGTGCAGAGGAGGTTTACCGGATCGATGCCTGGATTAGAGGGTATTAGTTACATAGAAACATAGAAACATAGAAAATAGGTGCAGGAGTAGGCCATTCGGCCCTTCGAGCCTGCACCGCCATTCAATATGATCATGGCTGGTCATCCAACTCAGTATCCCGTACCTGCCTTCTCTCCATACCCTCTGATCCCCTTAGCCACAAGGGCCACATCTAACTCCCTCTTAAATATAGCCAATGAACTGGCCTCAACTACCCTCTGTGGCAGAGAGTTCCAGAGATTCACGACTCTCTGTATGAAAAAATTTTTTCTCATCTCTGTTTTAAAGGATTTCCCCCTTATACTTAAGCTGTGACCCTTTGTCCTGGACTTCCCCAACATCGGGAACAATCTTCCTGCATCTAGCCTGTCCAACCCCTTAAGAATTTTGTAATTTTCTATAAGATCCCCTCTCAATCTCCTAAATTCTAGCGAGTATAAACCAAGTCTATCCAATCTTTCTTCATAAGACAGTCCTGACATCCCAGGAATCAGTCTGGTGAACCTTCTCTATGGCAATAATGTCCTTCCTCAGATTTGGAGACCAAAACTGTACGCAATACTCCAGGTGTGGTCTCACCAAGACCCTGTACAACTGCAGTAGAACCTCCCTGCTCCTATACTCAAATCCTTTTGCTATGAAAGGTAACATACCATTCGCTTTCTTCACTGCCTGCTGCACCTGCATGCCTACTTTCAATGACTGGTGTACCATGACACCCAGGTCTCGCTGCATCTCCCCTTTTCCTAGTCGGCCACCATTTAGATAATAGTCTGCTTTCCTGTTTTTGTCACCAAAATGGATAACCTCACATTTATCCACATTATACTGCAACTGCTAAACATTTGCCCACTCACCCCGCCTATCCAAGTCACCTTGCAGTCTCCTAGCATCCTCCTCACAGCTAACACTGCCCCCCAGCTTCGTGTCATCCGCAAACTTGGAGATATTGCCTTCAATTCCCTCATCCAGATCATTAATATATATTGTAAATAGCTGGGGTCCCAGCACTGAGCCTTGCGGTACCCCACTAGTCACTGCCTGCCATTGTGAAAAGGACCCGTTTACTCCTACTCTTTGCTTCCTGTCTGCCAGCCAGTTCTTTATCCACATCAATACTGAACCCCCAATACTGTGTGCTTTAAGTTTGTATACTAATCTCTTATGTGGGACCTTGTCGAAAGCCTTCTGAAAGTCCAGATATAACACATCCACTGTTTCTCCCCTATCCACGCTACTAGTTACATCCTCGAAAAATTCTATAAGGTTCGTCAGACATGATTTACCTTTCGTAAATCCATGCTGACTTTGTCCAATGATTTCACCACTTTCCAAATGTGCTGCTATCCCATCTTTAATAACTGACTCTAGCAGTTTCCCCGCTACCGATGTTAGACTAACTGGTCTGTAATTCCCCGTTTTCTCTCGCCCTCCCTTCTTAAAAAGTGGGGTTACGTTTGCTACCCGCCAATCTTCAGGAGCTACTCTAGAATCTAAAGAGTTTTGAAAGATTATTACTAATGCATCCACTATTTCTGGAGCTACTTCCTTAAGTACTCTGGGATGCAGCCTATCTGGCTCTGGGGATTTATCGGCCTTTAATCCATTCAATTTACCCAACACCACTTCCCGGCTAACCTGGAGTTCACTCAATTCCTCCAACTCCTTTGACCCGCGGTCCCCTGCTATTTCCGGAAAATTATTTATGTCTTCCTTAGTGAAGACGGAACCAAAGTAGTTATTCAATTGGTCCGCCATATCCTTGTTCCCCATGATCAACTCACCTGTTTCTGACTGCAAGGGACCTACATTTGTTTTAACTAATCTCTTTCTTTTCACATATCTATAAAAACTTTTGCAGTCAGTTTTTATGTTCCCTGCCAGTTTTCTTTCATAATCTATTTTCCCTTTCCTAATTAAGCCCTTTGTCCTCCTCTGCTGGTCTCTGAATTTCTCCCAGTCCTCCGGTATGCTGCTTTTTCTGGCTAATTTGTACGCATCATCCTTCGCTTTGATACTATCCCTGATTTCCCTTGTTATCCACGAATGCACTACCTTCCCTGATTTATTCTTTTGCCAAACTGGGGTGAACAATTTTTGTAGTTCATCCATGCAGTCTTTAAATGTCTTCCATTGCATATCCACCGTCAACCCTTTTAGAATTAATTTCCAGTCAATCTTGGCCAATTCACGTCTCATACCCTCAAAGTTACCTTTCTTTAAGTTCAGAACCATTGTTTCTGAATTAACAATGTCACTCTCCATCCTAATGAAGAACTCAACCATATTATGGTCACTCTTGCCCAAGGGGGCACGTACAACAAGACTGTTAACTAACCCTTCCTCATTACTCAATACCCAGTCTAAAATAGCCTGCTCTCTCGTTGGTTCCTCTACATGTTGATTTAGATAACTATCCCGCATACATTCCAAGAAATCCTCTTCCTCAGCACCCCTGCCAATTGATTCACCCAATCTATATGTAGATTGAAGTCACCCATTATAACTGTTTTGCCTTTGTCGCACGCATTTCTAATTTCCTGTTTGATACCATCTCCAACTTCACTACTACTGTTAGGTGGCCTGTACACAACACCCACCAGCGTTTTCTGCCCCTTAGTGTTTCGCAGCTCTACCCATACCGATTCCACATCCTCCAAACTAATGTCCTTCCTTTCCATTGCATTAATCTGCTCTCTAACCAGTAACGCTACCCCACCTCCTTTTCCTTTCTCTCTATCCCTCCTGAATATTGAATATCCCTGCATGTTCAGCTCCCAGCCTTGGTCACCCTGGAGCCATGTCTCCGTGATCCCAACTATATCATAATCATTAATGGTTATCTGCACATTCAACTCATCCACCTTATTACGAATGCTCCTTGCATTGAGACACAAAGCCTTCAGGCTTGTTTTTACAACGCTCTTACCCCTTATACAATTATGTTGAAAAGTGGCCCTTTTTGATTTTTGCCCTGGTTTTGTCTGCCTGCCACTTTTACTTTTCACCTTGCTACCTATTGCTTCTACCCTCATTTTACACCCCCCTGCCTCTCTGCTCTTGTACCTATCCCCTGCCACATCCGTTTAAATCCTCCCCGACAGCAGTAGCAAACACTCCCCCAAGGACATTGGTTCCATTCCAGCCCTGGTGCAGACCGTCCTGTTTGTACTGGTCCCACCTCCCCCAGAACTGGTTCCAATGCCCTAAAAATTTGAATCCCTCCCCCTTGCACCATTTTTCAAGCCACAGGGAGTTACAGGGAGACTTGGATTGTTTTCCCTGGAATGCTGAAGGTTGAGGGGAGGCCTGATAAAAGTATATAACATTATGACAGGCACATTTTCCCTGTGACCACGTGGCTAAACTAAACAACACTAAACTGCAGGGATATGGATTATGTGTAGACAGATAACCTTTGGTTTAGTTTAGTTTACAGTTCAGAGATATAGCATGGAAACAGGCCCTTCGGCCCACACAGTCCGTACTGACCAGCGACCCATGCACATTAACACAACCCTACACATATTAGGGACAATTTTACATTTATACCAAGACAATTAACCTACAAACCTGTACATCTTTGGCATGAGGGAGAAAATTAAAGATCATAAAAAACATAGAAACATAGACAATAGGTGCAGGAGTAGGCCATTCGGTCCTTCGAGCCTGCACCGCTATTCAATATGATCATGGCTGATCATCCAACTCAGTATCCTGTACCTGCCTTCTCTCCATACCCCCTGATCCCTTTAGCCGCAAGGGCCACATCTAACTCCCTCTTAAATATAGCCAATGAACTGGCATCAACTACCTTCTGTGGCAGAGAATTCCAGTGATTCACCACTCTCTGTGTGTGAAAAATGTTTTCCTCATCTCGGTCCTAAAAGATTTCCCCCTTATCCTTAAACTGTGACCCCTTGTTCTGGACTTTGCCAACATCGGGAACAATCTTCCTGCATCTTGCCTGTCCAACCCCTTAAGGATTTTGTAAGTTTCTATAAGATCCCCCCTCAATCCTCTAAATTCTAGCGAGTACAAACCGAGTCTATCCAGTCTTTCTTCATATGAACGTCCTGACATCCCAGGAATCAGTGTTGTTCCATCCCAGAGAAAACCCACGCAGGTCACGGGGAGAACGTACAAACTCCGTACAGACAGCACCCGCAGTCAGGATGGAACCCGGGTCTCTGGCGCTGTGAGGCAGCAACTCTACCGCTGCGCCACCGTGCCACCCTGGTAAATTAAACTAAACTAAACTAAGTTATGGATATGGATTACGTGCAGGCAGATATGAGTTGGTCTTGGTGTCATGTTGGGCACGGACACTGTGGGCCGAAGGACCTGTTACAGTTCTGTGCGCTATCAGGTCATAAGGTCATAAGGAATAGGTGTATAATTAAGCCATTCGGCCCATCAAGTCTATGCCACCATTCAATCATAGCTGATCTATCTCTCCCTCCTAACCCCATTCTCCTGTCTTCTCCCCATAACCCCTGACACCCGCACTAACCAAGAATCTATCTATCCCTGCCTTAAAAATATCCATTGACTTGGCCTCCACAGCCTTCTGTGGCAAAGAATCCCACAGATTCACCACCCTCTGACTAAAGACATTTCTCCTCATCTCCTTCCTAAAAGAACGTCCTTTAATTCTGAGGCTGTGACCTCTAGTCCTGGACTCTCCCACCAGTGGAAACATCCAATGGCGGACCCCACAGATAGACCCTACGTGTAAATGGTGTCGGCAAGGAACTGCAGATGCTGGTTTAAATCGAAGATAGACACAAAAAGCTGGAGTAACTCAGCGGGACGGGCAGCGTCTCTGGAGAGAAGGAATGGGTGACGTTTCGGGCTGAAACCCTTCATCAGACTGTCTATAAAGTGTTTAAGAAGGAACTGCAGATGCTGGAAAATCGAAGGTAGACAAAAATGCTGGAGGAACTCAGCGGGTGCAGCAGCATCTATGGAGCGAAGGTGTGTATGTGCACGAGTATGCGTATGTGCGTCTGTGTGTGTATGTGTGGGTGTGTGCGGGCATGGGGAGAAGGCAGGAGAATGGGGTTGAGAGGGAGAGATAGATCAGCCAGGATTGAATGGTGGAGTAGACATGATGGGCCGAATGGCCTAATTCTACTCCTATCACTTATGAACTCCCTCTCCTTATAGCTAATACCCCCTAAACAAGACATCATTGTTGCGGGTGTATGGAACAAGCTGCCAGAGGAGGTAGTTGAGGCTGGGACTATGCCAATGTTTAAGAAACTGTTGGACAGTTACATGTGTTTAAGAAGGAACTGCAGATGCTGGAAAATCGAAGGTAGACAAAAGTGCTGGAGAAACTCAGCGGGTGCAGCAGCATCTATGGAGCGAAGGAAATAGGCAACGTTTCGGCCCGAAACCCTTCCGGGTTTCGTCCCGAAACGTTGCCTATTTCCTTCGCTCCATAGATGCTGCTGCACCCGCTGAGTTTGTCTATAAAGGCTGCTGGTGATCTGCAACATCTGCCTCTCCCTGTCCCTTTAAAAGCCGTCAGTGCCGGCTGCAAAGTCTGGCAGAAGCAAGCCTCTGCCGTTTGTGAGCAAGCTGTTTGTGGTCACGTCATCGCCTCCACTTGCCCATGTGTCAGGCTGATTTTGTTAATATCCAGAATTGACGATTTAAGTTGTTGCCACAGGTCCCGGTGGGATGTCGGGCGGCAGCTGCACCCGATCAGCTGTTGGGCACCAGGGACCCACTCTCTGCTCTTGTGCAGCCCTGGATAGTGGGGGAGTTCCTTCCTCCTCCCACAGTTTTGTTGGCCATTTAAACCCCCCCCCTCCCAAGGCAGCACATCAGAGATGTCAGGAGCTAAAGGTGGCATCGATCGACAGTGCTGAAAGTTGGGGAGGGGGTTAGAAACTTAGACTTAGAAGCTTAATGCATTTCGTTGTCTCTGTACTGTACACTGACAATGACAATTAAATTGAATCTGAATCTGAATCTGAAGTGGACCTGAAGATGGACACAAAATGCTGGAGTAACTCAGCGGGACAGGCAGCATCTCTGGAGAGAAGAAATGGGTAACGTTTCGGGTCGAGACTTAGAAACATAGAAACATAGAAACATAGAAAATTGGTGCAGGAGTAGGCCATTCGGCCCTTCGAGCCTGCACCGCCATTCAATATGATCATGGCTGATCATCCAACTCAGTATCCTGTACCTGCCTTGTCTCCATACCCCCTGATCCCTTTAGCCACAAGGGCCACATCTAACTCCCTCTTAAATATAGCCAATGAACTGGCCTCAACTACCTTCTGTGGCAGAGAATTCCAGAGATTCACCACTCTCTGTGTGAAAAATGTTTTCCTCATCTCGGTCCTAAAAGATTTCCCCCTTATCCTTAAACTGTGACCCCTTGTTCTGGACTTCCCCAACATCGGGAACAATCTTCCTGCATCTAGCCCGTCCAACCCCTTAAGAATTTTGTAAGTTTCTATAAGATCCCCTCTCAATCTCATAAATTCTAGAGAGTATAAACCAAGTCTATCCAGTCTTTCTTCATAAGACAGTCCTGACATCCCAGGAATCAGTCTGGTGAACCGTCTCTGTACTCCCTCTAGGGCAAGAATGTCTTTCCTCAGATTAGGAGACCAAAACTGTACGCAATACTCCAGGTGTGGTCTCACCAAGACCCTGTACAACTGCAGTAGAACCTCCCTGCTCCTATACTCAAATCCTTTTGCTAAGATACCGCCATGCCAACGAGACAGACCCAAGCTAATGTGACACACTGGTGCAAGTGTGACACAGTGAGACACACTCGCTCCAGAGTGGCACAGCATGGCAGTCGATGGAGGGGATTGGCATTGCCCTGCTCCAGGTGCCCTGTTGACTGCCGTGACATGGAGCAAACCGCTGGCACAGGTGTGACACACTGGCACGTGTGTGTAGCACTGGCACATGTGAGTCACACGTGCATGAGTGTCACACTTGCACAGCTGCATCACACGGCCATAAGATTGGCACTTTTTTTTTTCATCAAAAATATTTATTCAAATATTAAAATAGTATTTACAATACAATAAAACAAAACAAAACAAAACACACCATAATACAAGACAAACAAGTATGCTAAGCAACTGCTAAACAACTATATTGCAATCCTTGTCCAGGATACATTCAACACCCCTCGATGCCCAGGGGTCACGGAACTCCCCCAGGGTGCCCGTAGACAGGGCGTATTCCCTTTCCATCCGCCCCCGGGCACTGACGTGTCCCCGGTAAAGGGGGAAGACTGTCACTCTGGCCCGAGTGTGTCTCACTGACACATGTGTGGCACATTAGCTTGGGCCTGTCTTGTTGGCATGGGAGTATCACACTGGCATTACTGAACACTTGTTCTCAGATTCAGATTCAATTTTAATTGTCATTGTCAGTGTACAGTACAGAGACAACAAAATGCATTTAGCATCTCCCTTGAAGAGCGACATAGCAAACTGTGTAGGAAGCCCCTTGTAATGGAGGTTCAGAGTGAATGAGTGAGTGTGAGTGTGTGTGAGTGTGAGTGAGTGTGTGAGTGTGAGTGAGTGTGAGTGAGTGAGTGTGAGTGAGTGAGTGTGTGAGTGAGTGTGAGTGTGTGTGAGTGAGTGAGTGAGTGAGTGTGAGTGTGTGTGAGTGAGTGAGAGTGAGTGAGTGAGTGAGTGTGAGTGTGAGTGTGAGTGTGAGTGAGTGTGAGTGTGAGTGAGTGAGTGATGTGAGTGAGTGATGTACAACTATGTCTGTGTCTAAGTGTGATGTTTGTGCGTGTCTGTGCGTGACATGTCTGTGAAGTGAGTGAGTGTGGGTGATGTCTGAGTGAGAGTGTGATGTTAATTGTGTATACCTGAGTGAGTCTGTGACATGAGTGTGAGTGAGTTCTGAGTGTATGTGTGTTGTGTGTAGTGACATGTGTGAGTGAGTGTGTTCTA
>NC_073415.1:1139296-1149296 GCF_028641065.1 Leucoraja erinaceus | reverse complement strand
TGCACACACACACACACACACACACACCACATGCACACACATCTGTCGACACATGATCTACACACACACACACATTTTATATACACCACACACACACACTCTCAACACACACACATACATACACAGACACACACAAAACACAATCCAAGTGTATCCCCACCTCACCCGCAACACAAGCATCAACACACTCTGTTCACACACATAACATCATCCACTGGCACAAAACTTCCACCTGACATTCACACATTTGCAGCCACAGGATTCTGATCATCAAGATCATCAAGACTTGTTCTCCAGCATCAGGTCGGTGCAGAGGGGACAGTTATTGGCTTCAGGGATGGACCAGCTTCACTCTCACCTCCGAACCCACACTCTGCTCCTTATTATAGATACACAAAGGCCTGCGCTTAAAATGGAGTTGTATTGAGCACCTGTGGATGTTGCAAACCTGACCCGTTCATTATAGGCGGCATTGCAACCCGTGTCAGACAACCTGTCACACTTGTCTAACTTCAAGTAACCCTTGCTCTCCCTCTCTCTCCATCCCCTCCCCTTCCCATTTCTCTGACCATTCTGACTACCCCCCTGATTATATTTTATATCTGTTTGCTTGGTTGTCAATCTCTCCCCCAGGGAGGCAGGTTCTCTGGATGCTTTCAAGAGAGAGCTAGATAGGGCTCTTAAAGGTAGCAGAGTCAGGGGATATGGGGAGAAGGCAGGAACGGGGTACTGATTGGGGATGATCAGCCATGATCACATTGAATGGCGGTGCTGGCTCGAAGGGCCAAATGGCCTACTCCTGCATCTGTTGTCTATTGTCTATTATCATGTGAACATCAACTTATGACCAATTTACCAAGGGCCGATTATAGATCATGCACAAAATCATGAGAGGAATAGAACAGGTAGACGCACAGATTCTCTTCCCCAGAGTAGGGAAATCAAAAACCAGAGGGTATATGTTAAATGGTATTGTTGAATTTGGTATGCTTACTTTAAACCTTGGAGCGAAGGGGGATGAGGGGTGATCTTATAGAGGTTTATAAAATAATCATCAAAATCGGGCAGACGCACAGAATCTCTTGCCCAGAGTAGGTGAATCGAGGACCAGACCTATTGTCTATTGTCTATTGTCTATTGTCTTAACTACATTTTCATTGGGGCAGCATCTCATTTTCACACCTAACCCTTCCTTATCTCTGTGTCACCCTCTCCCCTGACTCTCAGTCTGAAGAAGGGTCTCGACCCGAAATGTAACCCATTCCTTCTCTCCAGAGATGCTGCCTGTCCCGCTGAGTTACTCCAACACTTTGTGTCTATCAGGCAAAGTTGAGGCCCTGTCCCACTTTGGCGATTTTTTGGGTGACCAGAGGCGAGAGCCACAATATTTTCAACAAGTTGAACATTGTTTGTCTGTGTAGGTTGTCACCAGGTGTCATCGGTGAATTCCATTAAAACAAGTCCCTGGTGGTCGCTTAAAGAGTCGCCACAGGACCTTTTAAAATTCTCTCAGCTCCACAGCCTCTAACAGCACACACACTATGTGCGTCTCAGTGCAAACACATTAGATTTCTTTGATCTGCCTATTCCTCCTGTTAAAACCCAACTGAAATTCTAAACTGCAGTCTTAGAATTACCTGCAAACTGCCACACAAATGCACCTGTCTTGATGAAGACATATCATATCATGAAGACATATCATGAAGACATATGTAAAATATTAATTTACATTATATTTAAGGGTGGCATGGTGGAGTTGCTGCCTCACAGCGCCAGAGACCCGGGTTCCATCCTGACTATGGGCGCTGTCTGTATGGAGTTTGTACGTTCTCCCCGTGACCACATAGGTATTCTCCAGGGTCTCCGGATTACTCCTACACTTTTATTTAAATTTATTTTTATAAATCATGTTTCTCTGGTTTTCTAAATTTTTTGTTGTCTAAGTTATGACATCGGATGGAAGCTGCATACTAAATCTCGTTGCACCTCTGTGCATTGACAATAAAATATATTATTATTATTATTATTATTATTATTACTATTATTAGAAACATAGAAACATAGAAATTGGGTGCAGGAGTAGGCCATTTGGCCCTTCGAGCCTGCACCGCCATTCAATATGATCATGGCTGATCATCCAACTCAGTATCCCGTACCTGCCTTCTCTCCATACCCTCTGATCCCCTTAGCCACAAGGGCCACATCTAACTCTCTCTTAAATATAGCCAATGAACTGTGGCCTCAACTACCCTCTGCGGCAGAGAGTTCCAGAGATTCACCACTCTCTGTGTGAAAAAAGTTGTTCTCATCTCGGTTTTAAAGGATTTCCCCCTTATCCTTAAGCTGTGACCCCTTGTCCTGGACTTCCCCAACATCGGGAACAATCTTCCTGCATCTAGCCTGTCCAACCCCTTAAGAATTTTGTATTATTACTATTATTATTATTATTACTATTATTACTATTATTATTATTATTATTATTATTATTATTAAGACGTGCGGATTTGTCGTTAATTGGTCTCGGTAAACTGTAAATTCTCCCTCACATGCAGGCTAGTGCTAGTGTATGGGACGATCGCTGGTTGGCGAGGACTCGATGGGCCGAAGGGCCTGTTTCTGCGCTGTATCTCTGAAATCTGAAGTATAGTGTTAAAGCCCCGTCCCATACGATTCCAAAAGTTCTCCCGAGTTTGCCCTGATTCGAACTCGGAGATTTACGGTAATGGCCGCTCGTCGGTACTCGGGGCTCTCGTGGACATTTTTCATCATGTTGAAAAATCTTCACGAGTCTTCCCGTGCTTACCTGCCGTTAGCGAGTCTTCCCGAGTACCTGCCGTTAGCGCTAAGAGACGTCCCCGAGCTCCGACGTACCCACTACGTTCATTCTCCGTGCTTACCACGAGTTTGATTTTTTTTAAACTCGGGAGAGCTCTTGGAATGAACTCGTACCATGGGACAGGGCTATTACAGCACCTTTTTCGAGAATGTTGATGAAGTTGATCAATTGATTAAGGGATAGGAGTGTGAGATATTAGATGGGACAGACACAGCCAGAGAGGAAGGCTAGTGGAAATGGTCAGCATTCCCACCCGGATGAAGTGTATCCCGGGACATCAGAGAAGAAAGGAAGGAAATAGCAGATGTTCTCACCATCACCTTTAAAGTGACCCCTGATTCTACAGACGTGCAGCCAACGGATTGCTACATTGTTAATATAGAGCTGTAAAGTCATAGAGTGATACAGGGTGCAAGCAGGCCCAACTTGCCCACACCGGCCAACATGCCCCATCTATACTGGTCCCACCTGCCTGCGTTTGGCCCAGATCCCTCCAAACCTGTCCTATCCATGTACCCGTCTAACTGTTTCTTAAATGCTGGGATAGTCCCAGCCTCAACTACCTCCTCCGGCAGCTCGTTCCATACACCCACCACCTTTTGTGTGAAAAAGTTACCCCTCAGGTTCCTATTAAATCTCCCCCCCCCCCCCCAACTCTCACCTTAAACCTGTGCCCTTTGCTTCCCGATTCCCCAACTCTGGGCTAGAGACTCTGTACATCTACCAGGTCTATTCCTCTCCTGATTTTGTACACCTCTAGAAAAACACCACTCATTCTCCTGTGCTGTAAGGAATAGAGTCCCAGCCTACTCAACCTCTCCCGAAAAAGTCCTGGCAACATCCTTGTAAATCTTCTCTGCTTGGCAACATCTTTCCTGTAACATGGTGCCCAGAACTGAACACAATACTCTAAATGTGGCCTCACCAACGTCTTAAGGGCCTGTCCCACTTTCCCGAGGTAATTCACGAGTTCTCCCGAGTTTTCCCCTTGATTCGAACTACCAGAATGTTTGTAAGGAGGGCATCGAAATTGTGGTGGGAATTCGTAGACATACTAGTAGGAGTTTTGTGAACCTAGTTGTGGAAGGTCATAAGAGTTCGTAGATCTTAATTTTCTTTCTAGGTCCTTTAAACTCGACAGAGGTTTTGAATTTAGTCGTGAAAGTGGGACACGCCCTTTATATAACTGCAACATGACCTCCCAACTTCTATACTCAATAGACACAAAATGCTGGAGTAACTCAGCGGGACAGGCGGGACTTCTCTCGAGAGAAGGAATGGGTGACATTTCGGGACGAGACCCTTCTTCAGACTCAATACTCTGACTGACACAACTGTTTAGAAAGCAGGGGATTACCAAGCAATTGCAAGCCAGTTAGTTTAACTCTTGTGGTAAGCAAATTAGTCGCGATCAACCATTATTTAGAAAGGCAGGTTGTGTTTGACTTTGAATTGTTTTTGGCGAGGTACCTGGAAGGGGTGGTTAGGGCAGTGTGTCTATTTAAATTCTAGCATTCTAGCAAGGTAAGAGGCTAAGTTAAGCTTGTCAGAGTTTTCTAAAGAATAAAAGGTTCAAGGGAGATCGGCAAACTGCAATCTGAAATTTCTCAAAAACCAAGAGAGTCATAAGGGATAGGATTAGAATTAGGCTATTCGGCCCATCAAGTCTACTCTGCCATTGAAGGGTCTTGACCCATTCCTGCACTCAGACCATAACCCTCCGTTCCTTCCCCATCCATATAACTATCCAATTTATTTTTAAATGATAAAATCGAACCTGCCTCCACCACTTCCACTGGAAGCTCATTCCACACAGCTACCACTCTCTGAGTAAAGAAGTTCCCCCTCATGTTACCCCTAAACTTCAGTCCATTAAACTTATGTACCTGTCCAAATGTATTTTACATGTTGGTATTGCACCCACTGCAACTACCACCTCTGGCAGTTCGTTCCATACACCCACCATCCTCTGTGTGAAAGTTGCCCTCCAGATTCCCTTTAAATCTTTCCCCTCCCAACACAAACCTATGCCCTCCAGTTCTCAGTTCCCCAATGCTGTGGAGATAAACTCACATTCACCTTCTCCATTCCCCTCGTGATTTTATACACATCTGTAATCCAGGGGTGACACGGTGGCGCAGCGGTAGAGTTGCTGCCTCACACAGCCAGAGGCCCAGGTTCGATCCTGACTACGGGTGCTGTCTGTATGGAGTTTGCACGTTCTCCCCGTGACCCGTGTGGGTTTTCCCCAGGTGCTCCAGTTTCCTCCCACACTACAAAGACGTGCAGGTTTGTAGGTTAATTGGCTTCGGTAAATTGTCCCTAATAGTGATAGATAGTGCTCATGTACAGGGATCGCTGGTCAGCGCAGACTTAGTGGGCTGAAGGGCCTGTTGCCCTGCTGTATCCTTCTGAACCTTCCGAATGTTGTAGTCGGCTGGGCAGTACTCTGCATATCGCCAACTTGGACAATTTAACATTTTATCAAACCAATGAACCTACAAACCTGTACGTCTTTGGGGTGTGGGAGGAAGCCGAAGTTCTCGGAGAAAACACACGCAGATCACGGGGAGAACGTGCAAACTCCGTACAGGCAGCAAGTGCTGTCTGTACAGAGTTTGTTCCCGTAACCTCGTGGGTTTTCTCCAGGAGCTCCGGTCAAACTCGGGTCTCTGGCACGGCATTTTGCTGTAAGGCAGCAACTCTACCGCTGTGCCACCATGACTGCCCCGGGTGCAGTCTCTAAAACCAAAAACATAAAAGGCAGATGGAGTTTAATGCTGATAAATGTGAGGTGCTACACCTTGGCAGGACAAATCAAAATAGGACGTACATGGTAAATGGTAGGGAATTGAAGAATACAGTTGAACAGAGGGATCTGGGTATAACCGTGCATAGTTCCTTGAAGGTGGAATCTCATATAGATAGGGTGGTAAAGAAAGCTTTTGGTATGCTAGCCTTTATAAATCAGAGCATTGAGTATAGAAGCTGGGATGTAATGTTAAAATTGTACAAGGCATTTGTGAGACCAAATCTGGAGTATGGGGTACAATTTTGGTCGCCAAATTATAGGAAGGATGTCAACAAAATAGAGAGAGTACAGAGGAGATTTACTAGAATGTTGCCTGGGTTTCAACAACTAAGTTACAGAGATAGGTTGAATAAGTTAGATCTTTATTCTCTGGAGCGCAGAAGGTTAAGGGGGGGACCTGATAGAGGTCTTTAAAATGATGAGAGGGATAGACAGAGTTGATGTGGACAAGCTTTTCTCTTTGAGAATAGGGAAGATTCAAACAAGAGGACATGACTTCAGAATTAAGGGACAGAAGTTTAGGGGTAATATGAGGGGGAACTTCTTTACTCAGAGAGTGGTGGCGGTGTGGAATGAGCTCCCAGTGGAAGTGGTGGAGGCAGGTTCATTGGTATCATTTAAAAATAAATTGGATAGGCATATGGATGAGAAGGGAATGGAGGGTTATGGTACGAGTGCAGGCAGGTGGGACTAAGGGGAAAAAAAATTTGTTCGGCATGGACTTGTAGGGCCGAGATGGCCTGTTTCCGTGCTGTAATTGTTATATGGTTATATGGTTATATGGTTCTCTGAAGAAGGGTCTCGACCTGAAACGTCGCCCATTCCTTCCCTCCAGAGATGCTGCCTCGTCCCGTTGAGTGACTCTAGCATTTTGTGTCTAACTAACATTAAAGTTGGTCATCAGAGTTAGAGCCTATGGAATTGGGGACAAAGTGTTGCCATGGAGAAGAGTTGGCTATTGGATGGAAACCAAACAGAGGGAACGAACAGATTGTTGTCAGGTTGGCATCTGTGAATGTTAAGATAACTCACCAATCTGTGTTTGGGATCTGAGCTACCCACATGCTATTCAATCCAATCAGATATATAGTCTGAAGAAGGGTCTCAACCTGAAAAGTCACCCATTCCTTCTCTCCAGAGGTGCTGCCTGTCCCGCTGAGTTACTCCAGCTTTTTGTGTCTATATTAAAGCAGCATCTGCAGTTCCTTCCTCCACAATCAGATAATACTACACATAGATACAAACAAGCCAAACTCAAGTGCACTAGGCAGAGCAAAGACTAATGGGATGAGTAAGTGGAGTGAGTGACTCGAAACACGGCCAAACTGCGGGGAAAGGTGCAAGTTATTCACCCTGGGGCAGAGAACAGAAAAACAGAGTGTTTTTTTTTAAATGATGTCAGGCTGGGAATATTGAGATGCCCTCCCTCTATACCAGCAAGTGTGAAGGCAAATGGTACACTGGCCTTCATCTGAGAGGACTTGAATACTTGAGAAAAGTGTTGAGATGCAAGTGGAAGGCTGTAGTGGGTCAGTTTCAATCTCCTTACCCTAAATCAAAGAATACGGAAACCTCTGGAGACTTTGCGCCCCACCCAAGGTTTCCGTGCGGTTCCCGGAGGTTGCAGGTGGTTGCCGGAGGTTGCAGGTAGTGGAAGCAGGTAGGGAGACTGGCAAGAACCTCCGGGAACCGCTCGGAAACCTTGGGTTGGGGCACAAAGTCTCCAGAGGTTTCCGTTCAGGTTTCCTAAGTGGGACAGGGCCATAAAAATAGTCCAAAGATTAGTGGAAAGCTTTGAGAGTGGCACGGTGGCGCAGCGGTAGAGTTGCTGCCTCACGGCGCCAGAGACCCCAGGTTCGATCCTGACTACGGGTGCTGTCTGTACAGAGTTTGTTCCCGTAACCTCGTGGGTTTTCTCCAGGAGCTCCGGTTTCCTTCCACACTCCAAAGACGTACAGGTTTACACTGCAGGCTAATAGCTAACCTTCTGTTAGTTTTTAAAAGCTTTGCAACGCTTTAGTTTAGTTTAGTTTAGATTTACAGTGCAAAAACAGGCCCTTCTTGACTAGAACGGGTGTCAGGGGTTATGGGGAGAAGGCAGGAGAATGGGGTTAGGAGGGAGAGATAGATCAGCCGTGATTGAATGGCGGAGTAGACCTGATGGTCCGAATGGCCTAATTCTACTCCACACTAATTAAAGTGAGGTGCTGTGAAAAGCTTTTGTTGTATGTGCTATCCAGTCAGCAGAAAGACAATACACGATTACCAGCGAGCCATTGTATACATACACGATAAGGGAATAACATTTTTAGTGCTGGGTAATTCTGCTCCTATCACTAATGCCCTTCGGCCCATCGATCAAGGATAGTCCGAGGGTCACCATTGAGGTAGATAGCAGTTCAGCACTGCTCGCTGGTTGTGGCAGGATGGATGGTTCAGTTGTGTCATTGTCTCCTTCCTCCAGCCTAGTCATTGATACAGTGTGGAAACAGGCCCTTCGGTCCAACTTGCCCACACACCAGCCAACATGTCCCAGCTACACTAGTCCCACCTGGCCACGTTTGGCCTATATCCCTCCAAACCTGTCCTATCCATGTACCTGTATAACTGTTTCTTAAACGTTGGGGATAGTCCCTGCCTCAACTAGTTTCAATAATTCCTCAGTTGCCTCGTTTTACTAGTCCCACAGTTCTCTGCATTGCTTCTCTTCCCAGGCCAACAATGGTCCTACCAAGCATCCAAGGTCACTTATGGCCAGCCCTGATTGTCCTGGTCTTGTTCTTGCCTCCACACTCCCCACCCCCCACCCTTTCAGCCTGAAGAAGGGTCCCCATCTGAAACATCACTCATTCCTTCTCTCCAGAGATGCTGCCTGTCCCGCTGAGTTACTCCAGCATTCTGTGTCTATCATCAATTTAAACTGCAGTTTAAATCCGCAGTTCTTTCCTACACATACTACCCGACCCACTACAAAATCCTGGAGGCAACTCCATACCACTCCGCGCTTCTCCGTGCGACCGTCCCGCGCCACCCACACGCTACCCGTGCGTCTCAACGCGACGACGCGGCCGCGTAAATAGCGCAGATGGCGGCCAAGTGCGACAGGCCCTTTACTCCAGCAACTCGTGTCTATCTTTGGTACTAATGATGACCCCGGGGTTCCGCCCTATCTCCAACAGGGCACATTAAAGATGTTGCTCTCAACGTTGTCGGCCAGAGCTTTAAACTCCGGGAAAGGTGGAGACGGCCAATGGCCTGGGTCCAAAGTGACTAATGGAATGGGCTCGAAACGGTGTGAATGGAGAAGTATTTTGCAAAGGTGCAGGAGGGGGGGGGGGGGAGTAAAAGGGAGGGGGGAGGGGGAGGGGTCTGGAGGGGCTTTGAGGTGTTTGGCTACAGATCCTTAGAGACAGTAGTATTCCCTCATTATCAACTCCACAGCCAACAATGGACCATTGTGGGCTCCTTACCCATCTGATTTGCCATGTACCTTTCCCAAAGGTTCAATAGACAATAGACAATAGGTGCAGGAGTAGGCCATTTGGCCCTTCGAGCCAGCACCGCCATTCAATGTGATCATGGCTGATCATCCCCAATCAGTACCCCGTTCCTGCCTTCTCCCCATATCCCCTGACTCCGCTATTTTTAAGAGCCCTATCTAGCTCTCTCTTGAAAGCATCCAGCATTCCTGAACCAATAGACCACACTAACCTCTGCGTGTGGGAAGGAACTGCAGATGGTGGTTTACAATGAAGATATGGACCAAAGTACTGGAGTAACTCAGCGGGCCAGGCAGCATCCGTGGAGAGAAAGAAGGGTCTCGACCCATCCCTTCTCTCCAGAGATGCTGCCTGTCCCGCTGAGTTTACTCCAGCGTTTTTGTGTCTATCTTCGGTTGAAACCAGCACCTCAAGTTCCTCCCTGCAGGAGTTAAGGCCCCAACTTCACTGTGTCCAGTTCTGCGACCCAGTCACCGCGTTACAGCAGGGAAAAAAAGACGCGTTGGCAAACGAGAAGGCGCAGAGGTGATTTACATGAAATGGGAAAACAAAAACATATCTGTCTGTGCAGAAAAGTCGGCGCGGCTGTTTTGCAGTGGAACTGAAACGTGGATTGGAGAGGGAGGGGGCGTGGAACGTAAATGAGGCGCATAAGATAAATAGGACATTCCTCCCCTTCACGGGTTAAAAAAGCAGGGGCGTGGGTGGATGGGTGACGATTAGAGGGTAAATGGGGTGGGGAGGGTTAGCAGAGAGCAATGAGGGGCGCTCCTTTTTGAAACAGTTGACAAGACTGTCATATAGAAACATAGAAAATAGGTGCAGGAGTAGGCCATTCGGCCCCTCGAGCCT
>NC_073415.1:1046796-1131796 GCF_028641065.1 Leucoraja erinaceus | reverse complement strand
CCCCAACATCGAATTCTAACAAGAAAGAGTTTAAACCAAAATGGCAATGAAACGTTAAACTAACTATGAAGTTTTAGCTTCTGAATTAGTCCCAGTTCAGATTTTCAGAGAGAGTGCACGCCATTCCCATTCAGTCTCTGTTTGAAACCAGTCGATAGAAAATATTCTATCTGTTCCCTAGAAAGCTTTATTGAAACTCAATCTGCTTCATCATGGTCGATGCAGTGAATTGCTGTTTATACTGCAATGAAAAATAACAATTCTGCCTTTTTCCAGTATAGATTTTCACATTTCTACAGATTCCATGAAAAATATTGTGAACGTGTTCATGCTGGCAGAATTTGTTTTGAAGGGTGATTTAGAAAAAAGTTCTCGCGTTATACTGAAAGTTTACAAACATTCTTAACCCTATAATTTAATAACTTCTGCGTGGCTTTAAATGCCAACAGGTGTAAGGATCATACCACATCAGCGAGTTTACATCTGAGTTGTGTTTTAAGAGGGCCAACATTTTTATTTTCTACGTGTAAATCGAATGCAGCATTCTTGGGAGTCGCTCATTTATATAAAACATGTACTGTTTAAATGTCGTTATTTATACAACCCTGAAAATCCACCAACAAGGTCCACGTGGATGTTATTTTAATGGCCCACTCTCTTCTTTAAACAACCTACATGTACGATTCAGATATTGTGCTCACACACACACACACACACACACACACACACACACACACACACACACACACACACACACACACACACACACACACACACACACACACACACACACACACACACACACACACACACACACACACACACACACACACACACACACACACACACACACACACACACACACACACACACACACACACACACACACACACTGTAACAGAATATAAATATATTTAATAATGCCATTGCCGACACTAAAGGAAAATAAAGTAAGCCTTACCTTTCGTTGCCCCTGTTTCAGACGGGCTCCAGATATTTAACAGGGAGAGACAGAGATTAGACTGCTACAGGGATTAACAGAACATAAACGAATTGAATTGACTATTTCTGCGCCAAGTTTGTTCAGTCTTCCTGAGAAATAATGTTAGAGATTATATCAAGCAAATACTTCTGTAGATAATCCTGAATATCGATTAATTTAATCAGACTCAGGGTGATGGAGCGATATCTTCAGCCCCTGCAGGAAATTTCGTTTTAGTTCTTCTGTTCCTATACATGTTTTATTCACCTCGACCTGGTGATTATTAATTCCAAGGCTACCTGGTTGAAGGACAACGTGGAACAATGCGAATCGCTCGTTTGCAATAAATCATATTTTTCTGCTTGCCAAACCAGATCCAATTACCTGGCCAGTTGGATTGGAATTTTGTATTAAAAAAAAGGACTGTTTGTGTATTTTATAACCACACAGGCACAATTCTCGATACTTTTTAGCATTGGCGTGACGACTCGGGTTGGATTTACGTGTTGCTATCGTATACATATCGCATTCAAACGATTATTTTGTCAAATAAAAATTCCATACGCATGTGAGTACTTTGAAAATATAACATCTAACGAGATTTTCCTTTAATTTATACATATAATGAAATGTATCTTTGGATCTACCGAATGCTTGAGCGAGTATGCGTCTATGAGCGCACACACACATACACACACGGATACACGGTGACCCCACGTTTTACAGTCAGGATTAAATTATAAATATGTTAGGTGTAGGAATAAATTAATTTCATCTTTTGATTTTTGTGCGTTGCCACGAGCGAGAACTAATTTTTGGGGCATTTGTTTTAAAATAAATAAGATCGAATTTCAAACTAATTTTGGGGGAAGAAAAGTAATATTCAGTTAATTTTAAAACGTCCTGGCACCGGGTTTAACTAATACTTGTTTTAAATAAATGTAGAGATTGTTATGCCTTGTATCTAATTCAAAGATTCCCCCTTCGATTATGTTATGGTGTTTTTTTATATAAATCAGTACATTTGGTTGATAGTTTCCGGGACACATTCTATCCATTCCCAGCAACTCGAAGACGTCTAGTATTTTCCAAAGGATTTATTTAATCAGTCTTTCAAATAAATTATCTGCAAGTCAGTGAAAAATGCGGCATTGAGAATGTCGATATATATATAGTGTGGATTCTTTAACTGGGAGTAATTCAACTTTGATGAATTAATCTTTAGTGAAGACTCTATGAAGATTACATTTTATTACGCTATCTTTGGCTTTTGCATTTGATTCCAAATATTGTGCTTTTCCACACTGTCGAGGGAATGTTTGTTGTAAGTCTAACTATAATAGATACACAGCCAGGTTTTTTCCCCCGACCTTGTTTTGGCTGCTCGCTTACTTGATCTCCATCGCACTAAAATGCTGCTGCCTCGAATTTTAAATTTCTGTTTTTCGGCAAGTAAATCCACATAAATCTGTATTAAATGTTGATGCGGATGAAATTAATATCAACCGAAAGAGACAGTTATAGATAAATTAACAATGATACATATGGAGAGATAGAATGAAATCTACATGGACAAGTATATAGCCATCATTTTACCGACATATCACATCTCTAAACATAACCATGGTCAAATATCTGAGCCTATATTCCACAAGAAACAATATTTTTTGCTAGGGATTTTATTTATTTATTGATGCGTCGGCAGCATTTAATTCCACACAGCTCTCCCGTGTAGAGAAGTGGAAAGAAAAGGGGTTTTGACAGAAGTTTGACCGTGTTATTTCTCAGTATCGATTATACTAATTCGTTTGATTACCGCTCAACCAGTGAGGATGAGGTTGGAAATTGCTAGCATTGCGGTGCGTCGTGTGTGTGGTTTGGGGGTAGTTTTGTTGTGGTCTCTGCAGTGATCCCGGCAAACCAAGACTGGCAAGAGTGGAGAGTATGTGACAATGTTGCACCGACCCCAGTAACTTCAAATCCATCTGAGGCCATGCCGTCGCCATTGGCGACTCCCCCAACTCGCCACATTTTAATAACGTTGCATTTTTCAGAGGTTTGTGTGATATTTATCAATAGCCGATATCTTTAATCACATCTCTCGTCCACGCAGGCATCACCGCGCCGGGCATAGTTTGTGTTTATTCCAAAAAAATTCAAAAGCCATTGTTCGATCTCCGACTCTGGCATTTGAATTCGGAGCAATTGTTTTTCTACTTCAAGGGGAAAAAATACAAGCTGTTTATTGAGGAAAAAATAGCAAATTAGAATTATTTCCATAGTACATATTGTGGGGTTATTTTTCCCCTACACCTGAATACAATTGGATCCTAAATAGCACCTTCACGGTTAGCTCTCAACACCCTTTTACGATGCTTATTTAAAAAGGGTACCTCATTAGAATTAGTTCCATATTAGATATTAGAGGGGATTTTCACACCTCAATATAATTAGCTCAGGTTACTAAATCCTTAATAGTCCCTTCATTGTTGTTTCTCTGTCTCTTTCAGGCTGTTAAAAAAAAAATCCGAATAATTTCCATATTAGATATTGTAGTATTTCCCACACCCCACCCCTGCACTTCAATACAATTTGACCAGGTAACTGCATCTTTAATAGCACTTCCGCATTTTTTTTCACCAGCCCCTTTCAAGCTCTTTATTTAAAAGAACACTTAGAATGATCTCCATGTTAGTTTTTATAATATTTTTCATACCTCAACACAATTAGATCAGGTAACTAAATCCTTTAGATAGCACTTTCACGGTTTCTTTTATGCTCCTTACTAGTTGCTTATTTGGAGGGAAAAACACCCAATTAGAATTATTTCCATATTAGATATTGTAGTTTCCCCTCTCACCCCTCCAGTCCCAGCCCCCACACCTAAATTGTTTCACCTTTCAGATGAGAAAAATAACTACTACAACCAACACTGGATTATGCTGATATTGTCTATCAGAATACATTTGATACACATCTTCAACCCCTTAATGTAGTTTAAAATAGTCTTTGCAGATTTATTTTAAGGTGTCCATATATAACTCACCACTGTTCTATGTACGAAACTCTAAACTGGTTATCCCCCCACATGCTCGAAGATGCTACCACTGGTTCCAGTTCATCTTTAAATGCATCCACCTCAATTACCCTTCTTATTTAAAACAAGACATATTACCATACACACCCTCATATTCACTAAGACATATTCAGCAACCCTTCTTTTTCATTCCAAGAACTAACAAAGAAATTGGGAGACGTGCATTTAAATTCAAAGCTCCTTCTGACTGGAACACTCTGCCTAGTACCATAAGAACTATTAGCTCATTTCGTCTATTTAAAAATACACGTTTACCCTTCGTTATAAAACCATGTACCTGTGTCTAGTATTAGAGTCTTTGAGCTCCTTTATCTAGCTTGCTCTGTGTGTGATCATTTGGCATAACTATTGTATATGCATGGCCATTACACTTATGTATTATTGTATTGCATAGTGTAACAAGGTCTTATATTGTATTATGTCACAATATCATGAAATAATATATCATGTAATAATGTTGATAGTATGTATTAACGTACGATGTATGATAGGTGGTATATGGTATTATGCATCAACATTATGCTGTAACACATAACTATTGTTATTATTGGATATGTAAAGCCAATTAACAATTGTTATAAACTATAACAAGTGGGGATGGAGGAGT
This sequence comes from Leucoraja erinaceus, assembly GCF_028641065.1. Classification (NCBI taxonomy): domain Eukaryota; kingdom Metazoa; phylum Chordata; class Chondrichthyes; order Rajiformes; family Rajidae; genus Leucoraja; species Leucoraja erinaceus. Next base: position 1,127,110 of record NC_073415.1, on the reverse strand, counting down.
TTTGGGATTGGTGTGTGGGTAGGTGGGTCAATGAGAGCCTCTATGTATGTTATGTCTTGTGCTGTATGTTCTATGTTGGACCCCCTCGAAAACGAGATGACTGTCCATCTCAAGGGGTTATCCATGAATAAACTTGTTTCAAACTGGATCAGGCAACTAAATCCTTAATAGTACTTTCACATTTTATTTTGTTTAGCCCCTTTCAAATTGTTTATTTTTTAAACATTTAGTTAGAATTATTTCCATATTAGATATTGGAGTGGGATTTTTTTCGCACATCAATACAATTGGATCAGGTAACTAAATCCTTAACGGTTTATTCTCTGTTCTTTTCCGGCTGCTTATTTATTTATTAAAATCACCATTAGAATTATTTTCCTATTAGATATTGTAGCCCACACACACACACACACACACACACACACACACACACACACACACACAACACACACACACACACACACACACACACACACACACACACACACACACACACACGCACACACACACACACACACACACACACATCTGAATACATTTAGATCCGGTAACTAAATCCTTCTTAGTACCTCCATGGTTTATTCTCTGCCTCTTGGTAACTGGGCAGAGGGAACACAAAATTCACAAAACCTTAGTGACCAATATCTAAAGCGAGTGTGGATCTAAATCTATCTATTTGGAGTTCAGGAATAGCTACTTCCCCACAGACATCAGGCTATTAAACCTGGCTCGGACAAAACTCTGATTATTAATAACCCAGTATCTGTTATTTGCACTTTATCAGTTTATTTATTCATGTGTGTATATATTTATATCATGGTATATGGACACACTGATCTGTTTTGTAGTCAATGCGTACTATGTTCTGTGTGCTGAAGCAAAGCAAGAATTTCATTGTCCTATACAGGGACACATGACAATAAACTCACTTGAACTTGAACTTGAACTTCTGGCTTCTTAGTTGTAATTATTACCTAATGTAAACAATTAATATAATTTACTATCATTAATTTCACTAGTTTACTATCATTATACATTAACTATATTATTTATGTTTTATATTCTAAACTGAATTTAGTTTCTCATTCCATTAACTATTTTCCTTCAGTTAATTTAAATATAATATTAATTTAATATATGTGTCATCCCACTCAATCTTTCCTGTTTTTTGTCATTTCAATAACAGAGGATGGTAACATATTTTAAATTGCAAGTCTACAGGAGGTTATCCAGTGTGCGTTGAGGAAAAGGAGTCTTAACTGAAAATTTAACCCCTTAGTCATTTTCTGAAAAAGGGTCTCGACACGAAACGTCACCGATTCCTTCTCTCCAGATATGCTGCCTGTCCCGCTGAGTTACTCCAGTATTTTGTGTCTATCTTCAGTTTAAACCAGCATCTGCAGTTCATTCCGACACTCTTAACTTTTCAACTTTTCAGAATATGCGTTCATCATTAGTTGTATAAGCTGACCGAATCCTTGTGTGTGCTTCACGTTTGGGGTTCAAATGAGATTCCTCTATTCTACGAAGGTCTCCGACCAGCCACTTGCATCTTGCAACTCGCCTGGGTCAGAAGGGAATCGAATTCTCCTCTTTTAGGATTCACAGATAGCAAGGGAAGCAAGGTGGTAAGGTAAGGGTAACAAGAGAGGATCTGACGGTACAGGGCAGGCGTGATAGAGAGTTGGGAAGGTAAAGCCATCAGGAAATAGGAGAAGATGCTGGAGTAACTCAGCGGGACAGGCAGCATCTCTGGAGAGAAGGAATGAGTGACGTTTCGGGTCAAGACCCTATTTCAGACCGAGAGTCAGGGGAGAGGGAAGACATAGAGATCTGTGTTTTCAAACCTTACCCTTCCATATCTCTGTGTCCCATCCTCCCCTGATTCCCAAGAAGGGTCTCGACGCCCATTCCTTCTCTCCGGAGATGCTACCTGTCCCGCTGAGTTACTCCAGCAGGTTGCGTCTTTTTTCAGTGTAAACCTGCATCTGCAGTTCCTTCCCACACAAGAAATGGGAGAATTTGTGTGAAGAGAAATCGAGGGAATGGAGAGGGTGAAGAGAGAGGGGGGCGGAGGAAATAAAAGAAAGGAACTTGAGATTAAGATGGAGGTGATATTATTTAGATATTTTCTGCTGCCTGAGACCAAACATGAAATATTTTAATTTTAAACACCCGATAAAGAAACAAAAAAAAAGCTTCTGTGACTTCCCTCAGCTCGATAGTTCTATACTCCTTTGCTGCCTATACATTCACAATAAATTCATCAATTCTAAGGTCAGGATTAGGCCATTCGGCCCATCAAGTCTACTCCGCCATTCAATCATAGCTGATCTATCTCTCCCTCCTAACCCCATTATCCTGCCTTCTCCCCATGACCCCTGACACCCGCACTAATCAAGAATCTATCTATCTCCGCCTTAAAAATATCCACTGACTTGGCCTCCACAGCCGTCTGTGGCAAAGAATTCCACAGATTCACCACCCTCTGACTAGAGAGATTCCTCCTCGTCTCCTTTCTAAAGGTAAATCCTTTTCTTCTGAAACGATGGCCTCTTGGTTCTAGAGGGTTATGGTTTATTCTTTGTCTGTAGTGTGTAAAACTCGGGTTAAAATTCTCACAGAAGTCAATCCTAACCCGGGGAAACCACGGATCATTTTGTGGCGAAGATGTGTTTGTCTGTACAGTATCAGTGATTTTCCATGTCTCATCTGCGTTGCTCAATACTGGGCAATGGCGATCATTTTGCTATTAACATTGTTATTCATTGCCCGAACGCCAAAGACCTTCTGCTGTAGATGCAAACTTCTCATATATCCCCGTTGTTGCATCTTTTACCTGCTTGGCTCTGTGTGGGATCTAATTGTTCAGACTGGAATATCATGTCACATATTACTCATTATTAACAGTTCTATAAACCCGCCTCTGCTCGCTGCCACAGTTAAAAATAAACACTTTTTAAAGAAATGCCAGCAAGGAATCCTACACGGTGCGGCCCATGTGTCGGCTGCTTTAACCCTTTCAATGCCGGGCTGCGGTTAACCCTTCCGTTGCCAGCAGCGATTCAAAGCAACTTTACACAGCAACACGTTGGCAGGAGAATGTAGAGTTTCCTGGTCACGACTAAAATAAATAAAGGCATTGTCGTCCTTGTAGCTGCGGTTGTTAATTTCAAAATATTCTTAAAGCAAGGGTTACAAGAGCCTACACTATTCATACTGACACTAGGTTACCATATAGTAGATAGATAGATAGATAGATAGATAGATAGATAGATAGATAGATAGATAGATAGATAGATAGATAGATAGATAGATAGATAGATAGATAGATAGATAGATAGATAGATAGATAGATAGATAGATGGATGGATGGATGGATGGATGATAGATAGATAGATGGATGGATGGATGGATGGATGGATGGATGGATGGATGGATGGATGGATGGATGGATGGATGGATGGATGGATGGATGGATGGATGGATGGATGGATGGATGGATGGATGGATGGATGGATGGATGGATGGATGGATGGATGGATGGATGGATGGATGGATGGATGGATGGATAGATAGCTCACCAGAAAGAATAATCCCCTCTATTGTTGTTCTTTACATTCAGCAGCGTTGCCTGAATAGAGAGGCAAGACCCTGGTCAGAAGTCCCTCTCTAGTGTGGACCAGCCTGGTCATTAGCCACATTCTGCACTGTCCCAGCCCTGAATATACCACAGTCCCACTCAATATAGGGGGAGTTTAAATCAGCTAGCACTTCAGATTTCGCTTGGACAGTTTACAACCCAGCGATATTAACATTGATTTTGCTAACATCAAGTAATGCTTGCATTCCCCCTCTCTCCATCCCTCTCCCACTCTAGTCGTCCTACTAGCTTCACTGTCGCCCTGTGGAGTTTCACTGTTTGTATCACTCATTATCACCTTCTCCACAGCCAACAATGGACCATTGTGGGCTCCACCTTTCCTTGATCATCGTTGGTGGCTTTGATTTTTCTTTTGCATATTTTTCAATCATTTGTTTTCAGCTTAGTTTAGTTTAGAGATACAGCACGGTAAAACAGGCCCTTCGGCCCATCGAGTCCGCACCCGACCGGCGATCCCCACACATTTGCATGTTCTCCCCGTGACCGCATGGGTTTTGTCCGGGTGCTCCGGTTTCCTCCCGCACTCCAAAAGACAGGTTTGGACGTTAATTGGCTTTGGTAAAAAAACTTGTAAATTGTCCCTAGTGTGGGGTAGAATAGATCTAGTGTACGGGGATCGCTGGTTGACATGGACTCGGTGGGCCGAAGGGCCTGTATCTCTAAACTAAACCAAACTAAAGATGATTGATGGTCAACATAGACTCAATGGGCAGAAAGGTAGAGAAATCCAGAACTTTAAGGTGAGAGAGGGAAGATTTAATAGAAACCTGAGTGGCAAATGTTTCATCTCAGAAGATGATAGGTGTATGGAAGAACTGCCAGAGGGGGGAGAAACATAGAATCGGAAAATAGGTGCAGGAGTAGGCCATTCGGCCCTTCGAGCCAGCACCGCCATTCACTATGATCATGGCTGATCATTCACAATCAGTACCCCGTTCCTGCCTTCTCCCCATATCCCTTGATTCCATTAGCCCTAAGAGCTACATCTAACTCTCTCTTGAATGCATCCAGTGAATTGGCCTCCACTGTCTTCTGTGGCAGAAAATTCCACAGAATCACAAATCTCTGGGTGAAAAAGTTTCCCCCCATCTCAGTCCCTTTATTCTTAAACTGTGACCCCCTGGTTCTGGACTCTCCCAACATTTTTGCTGCATCTAGCCTGTCCAATCAATAATGTCCTTCCTCAAATTAGGAGACCAAACTGCACATAATACTCCAGTTGCGGTCTCACCAGGGCCCTGTACAACTGCAGTAGGACCTCATTGCTCCTATACTCAACTCCTCTTGCTACGAAGGTAGTTGAGGCAGGTGCTATAACAGCAGTTAAAAGACACTTGGACAGGTCGATGAATAGGAGAGATTACGGCTTAAGTCAAGCATGTTGGACTAGTTTAGTTGGTCTCTTGGTTAGCATGGCTGAGTTGGGCTGAAGGGCCTGTTTCTGTGCTGTACCACTCTGATGTTAGGACTATTGAGAGAGACTTTTCTTGAGGAATTACCCAGTGATGGGTGGGATATGGGAGGAACTTGTAAATAAGAAGGGGATGATCACTTTAATGGGATTGTGTTGTAGGCCCTTCAATAATGAGTGGGAATTAGACAAACAAATATGTTGGATTATGTTTGGATCGCTGAAAGATGAATTAGTTGGTGATTTTTAATAGTTGGTGATTGTAACTTCCTTCATATTGACTGGGACAGCCACATACACAGATTGGAGCTCTAGTTTAGAGATACAGAGGCCCATCAGCCCACCAACCCCATGCCAACCAGCAACTGTACATGAGTTAGATCCTACACACTAGGGACAATTCCTCGCATCATTGTGATAGCGAAGTCAGCTATCTTCTTTCTCTGTTTCCATTATTCAGTTCAGTTTAGTTGGGTCTGGAGATACAACATGGAAATGGGGCCCTTCGGTTACTGAGGGTGGAACGAGGCTCCCGTCGGAGCGGCCAAGCTCGGGGAGGTGTGGCGCTCGCAGCCCGAGGGAGGTTCGGCGCCCGTGTCGGGGCGGCCCAGCCTCGAGGAGCCTCGAGGTCGCCAGCTCCATTAGGCCTCAGCGCAGACGGAGGCAGAGAAGGCCAATACGACCAAAAAGTCGCATTCCCCCGCAGGGAGAGACTGCAAACCCCCCCCAAACACAAACTAAAAACCAAAAACTAGACTAACCAAAACAAAATAAACAACACAAAAAACACAAACAAACGGGAGTGCCGGTGAGCCTCTGCAGCCAGAGCCGCGCCGCCACTCCGATATTGCTCAGATAAGGAGTCCTGTGTCAGGTAAGGGGAGCTGCCATCAGGCAAATCTTTGAGTTGTCTAAGGGATGTAGGAGAATATTTTGGAGAGGAATCAGGATAAAAAAAGTTCATGAGATATCCCTGGCAGACCCAATGTCTCCCTAGTCACCCCGTTTGCTTAGTTTAGTTTGGAGATACAGCGCGGAAACAGGCCCTTCGGCCCACTGAGTCCGTGCCAACCAGCGATCCCCGCACACTAGTATTATCCCACGTACTAGGGGAAATTTTTACAATTTTTATCTAAGCCAATTAGCCTTCAAACCTCGACATCTTTGGAGTGCGGGAGGAAACCAGAGATCCCGGAGAAAACCCACTTGGTCACGGGGAGAACGTACAAATTCAGTACAGACAGCACCCGTTGTCAGGATCAAACCTGGGTCTCTGGTGCTGTGAGGCAGCAACTCTACTGCTGCACCACCGTGCCACCCCTGTAGTTTAGCTTAGTTTAGTTTAGTTTAGTTTAGTTTAGTTTAGTTTAGTTTAGTTTAGTTTAATTTAGTTAACTTTAGTTTAGTTTAGTTTAGTTAACTTTAGTTTAGTGAACTTTAGTTTAGGTTAGTTCAGTTTAGTTAACTTTAGTTTAGGTTAGTTCAGTTCAGTTTAGTTTAGTTTAGTTTAGTTTAGTTTAGTTTAGTTTAGTTTAGTTTAGTTTAGTTTAGGTTAGTTCTGTTTAGTTAACTTTAGTTTAGTTTAGTTTAGTTTAGTTTAGTTTAGTTTAGTTTAGTTTAGTTTAGTTAAGTTTAGTTTAGTTTAGTTTAGGTTAGTTCAGTTTAGTTAACTTTAGTTTAGTTTAGATTAGTTTAGTTTAGTTTAGTTTAGTTTAGTTCAGTTCAGTTTAGTTTAGTTTAGTTTAGTTTAGTTTAGTTTAGTTTAGTTTAGTTTAGGTTAGTTCAGCTTAGTTAACTTTAGTTTAGTTTAGTTTAGTTAACTTTAGTTTGGTTTAGTTTAGTTTAGTTAACTTTAGTTTAGTTTAATTAAGTTTAGTTTAGTTTAATTATCTTTAGTTTAGTTTAGTTAACTTTAGTTTAGTTTAGGTTAGTTCAGTTTAGTTAACTTTAGTTTAGTTTAGGTTAGTTCAGTTTAGTTAACTTTAGTTTACATTAGTTTAGTTTAGTTAACTTCAGTTTAGTTTAGTTTAGTTTAGAGATACAGCGTAGAAACAGGCTCTTCAGCCCACCGGGTCTTTACTTACCACCATTCACCCAGTCACACTAATTTAGTGGTCTATTATTGTCAAGTGCACAGAAATATAATGAAAGCTTTATTCTGTGCGTGTCTGATAAAATCAGACAATACATGAGTGTGATCATGTACAAGTGAAAGAGTGAAAGGATTGTAGCGGTCAGCTTGATAGTAAGTGGGACACGGGGTGGTCAGGTGAGGAGGAGGACGTTGGCTCATGGGCCTGCAAGCTTCCTGGATCAAAGGGCACTCCAGAACTTCCAACATGTGGACTGGACTCTGAACTTTCGACTGTTTGGGTTTTCTGCTTTTTTTTAATTTTAAACAGTATTTAGTACCTTGCCCAGAATAGGGGAATCGAGGAGCAGAGGGCATGGGTTTAATGTGAAGGGCAAAAGATTTAATAGGAATCTGAGAAGTAACTTTTTCACACAGAGGGTGGTGGGTGTATGGAACAAGCTGCCAGAGGAGGTAGTTGAGGCTGGGACTATCCCAACGTTTAAGAAACAGTTAGACAGGTACATGGGTGGGACAAGTTTGGAGGGATATGGACCAAACGTGGAAGGTGGGACTAATGTAGATGGGGCATGTTGGCCGGTGTGAGCAAGTAGGGCCGAAGGGCCTGTTTCCACGGTGTACGGTTCCAATATTGTGGTGACTGTGCATTTGTGGTGTGCAAAATAATTTCACTGTACTGTGCATATGAAGAACCAATGAAGAACCATTGAACCATTGAATTACCAATAGACTTTTGTTTGACTGGATAGCACGCAACAAAAAGCTTTTCCCTTGTCCATCGGTGCAAGTGAAATAATAAACTGAACTAAACCAAACTAGATCCCTTTCTGGGACAGACTGTGAAGAGTTACTGGAGGGGATGTGAGAGGAACAATCCACCTACATTGGGAAAGACAATAGACAATAGACAATAGGTGCAGGAGTAGGCCATTCGGCCCTTCGAGCCAGCACCACCATTTAATGTGATCATGGCTGATCATCCCCAATCAGTACCCCGTTCCTGCCTTCTCCCCATATCCCCTGACTCCACTTTTTTTAAGAGCCCTATCTAGCTCTCTCTTGAAAGCATCCAGAGAACCAGCCTCCACCGCCCTCTGAGGCAGAGAATTCCACAGACTCACCGCTCTCTGTGAGAAAAAGTGTTTCCTCGTCTCCGTTCTAAATGGCTTACCCCTTATTCTTAAACTGTGGCCCCTCGTTCTGGACTCCCGCAACATCGGGAACATGTTTCCTGCCTCTAGTGTGTCCAAGCCCTTAACAATCTTATATGTTTCAATGAGATTCCCTCTCATCCTTCAAAACTCCAGAGTGTACAAGCCCAGCTGCTCCAGTCTCTCAGCATATGACAGTCCCGCCATCCCGGAATTAACCTTGTAAACCTACGCTGCACTCCCTCAATAGCCTTCCTCAAATTAAGGGGACCAAAACTGCACATAATACTCCAGGTGTGGTCTCACTAGGGCTCTGTACAACTGCAGAAGGACCTCTTTGCTCCATTGAATGATTAGAGATTGTCGGGGAGGCTTTGTGCATGAAAGGTAATGTCTCCCAAATTTGGTTGTGCTTCTTGAAGAGATGGCCAAGAGGGATGGCGAGGGCAGGGTGGTAAACATTGCCCACGTGGACTTTAGCAAGGCATTTGACAAAGACCCGCGCGGTAATCAAGTCTGGGAGGTTAGATGACGTGGAATCCCGAATGAGCAAGCCAAATGGATACAAAATTGCAGATAGACACAAAACATACACTGGAGTAACTCAGCAGGACAGGCAGCATCTCTGGAGAGAAGGAATGGGTGACGTTTCTGAAAATGGATCTCGACCCGAAATGTCAGCCATTCCTTCTATCCAGAGATGCTGCCTGTCCCGCTGAGATACTCCAGTGTGTGTGTCCATCTTCGATGTAAAGTTCCTTCCTACACATTTTGGATACAAAATTAGTTTGGTAGAAGGAGTCGGTGGTTGGTGGTGGAGGCTGTTACTCAGGTTGGAGACCAGTGACCAGTGATGTGTGAAAGGGATCGGAGGTGGGTCCACCGTCTCACAATATAATGATAGGTTACATGCATAGAAACATAGAAAATGTTGGAATCATATGGTGCAACACAATTGTAAAATCTAACTGTTTCAGGACTGGACGAGGGTTGGTCAAGATTATAAACAATGATCTCCTTACTTTTTTTTTTTTTTTAAATATTTTATTCTCTTTTTTCTATTTTCTTTTCCTCAACTTTCTTCACTCATTCGTCTTTTTCCTTTTTCTTCACACACTATATACCTCACGCCTTTCTATCCTTTACTATCTAAATTATTTGTCTTATTCTCATCTTTCTCTATTATAACAAAAGTTGTACATAAAATGTATTATGAAAATATATATTAGGCACTTTGGTGCCATATGGTTGTACTTACTTCTAATAAAATAAAATATTTAAAAAAAAAAGAAACATAGAAAATAGGTGTCGGGATAGGCCATTCGGCCCTTCATGCCAGGGCCACCATTCAATATGATCATGGCTGATCATCCAGAATACGATACAATAGAACTTTATTCATCCCTGGAGGGAAATTGCTCTGCCGACAGTCATAACACATACAAGGTACACAAAACCGTGGTCCCTGCCCAGTAGGCCCAGCCGGCCCGTGGCCGTTCGAGGATCCATGGGAACCCACCTGGAGGCCCGGCTCGCCCACCCAGAGAGGAGGGAGTGGGTGGGAGGGCCGGTGAGCAGACGGGCTGCGGGAGGGAGTGCAGGGCCTCGACGGGGGAGTGGCCACTGGAGGCCCTGCAAAAGCCTGGGGCTGGGCTGGACCGGGCTCCGCTCCAAGAGGCCGAGCACGTGGACCGCACGCGGTGATGGAGGACACCACGGCTACGCTTGGCCAGGCCGACCCGGCAACGTCGCCATGACAACGGGCCTTCATGGTCAGGTCAAGATCCCTGCACTTACAACGACTGGGACTTGGAAATGGCGACTCTGTAGCCTGTCTCAGTGTACTACTGCTATACACACTTGTACTGTATCTGAGATACTGATCTAAGGTGTGTCTCAGTGCTGATATTTGGTGATACTTGTACTGAACTGTGTACAATGAAGTTCACTGTACCTCGATACCATACCATTGAAGTAATCTGGCACTTTGACTTCATCGGTCATTGCAACGGGCACAGGAGTTGCAACGTACCTTTGGAGAGGAGTTGAGAAGGAATTTCTTCCGCCGGAGGAGGTAAATCTGTGGAATGAATTGCCACAGACAGCTGTGGAGGCTGTCTATGGATATTTTTAAAGCACAGATTGATAATTCTTGGTTAGTATGGGTGTCAAAGGTTATGGGGGGAAGGCAGGAGAATGGGGTTGAGAGGGAGAGATAGATCAGCCATGATCGAATTGCAGTGTAGACTCAATGGGCTGAATGGCCTAATTCTGCTCCTATGACTTAGGAACATGAACTTTAATTCAGTTTGGAGATACAGTGTGGAAACAGGCCCTTCGGCCCATCAACTCTGTGCCGATCAACCATTCCCATACACCGCATTTAGAGTACTGTGTCCAGTTCTGGCCACCATACGACAGGAAAGATGTAGTCAAGCTGGAAAGGGTGCAGAGAAGGCAGACACAAAACTGAGTTGGATGATCAGCCATGATCATATTGAATGGCGGTGCAGGCTCGAAGGGCCGAATGGCCTACTCCTGCACCTAATTTCTATGTTTCTATGTTTCTAAATGTAAGTAAGTAGGTAAGTAAGTAAGTTTATTGGCCAAGTATTCACATACAAGGAATTTGCCTTGGTGCTCCGCCCACAAGTAACAACATGACATACAGTGACAGTTACGAATGACTCAGAAAACACTAAACATTAATAATAATAAGACATTAATGATAAAACACCATTGATCAAGCATGTGAACCAACAAAATACCAGATCAAAGGGAGACTACAGATTTTTGGCTGTTGAGTAGAGCAACTACTCGTGGATAAAAACTGTTTTATGTCTGGCTGTGGCAGCTTTGACAATCCGGAGTTGCCTGGAGTAACTCAGTGGGCGAGGCAGCATCTCTGGAGAGAAGGAATGGGCGACGTTTTGGGTGGAGACCCTTCTTCAGACCCCATTCCTTTTCTCCAAAGATGCAGCCTCACCCGTTGAGTGACTCCAGCATTTTGTGTCTACCTTCGAATTAAACCAGCATCTGCAGTTCTTTCTTACACAAAGGGCACAGGGAAGATTTACGATGATGTTGCATGGGTTTTACAGAGTGCTATGTTTACATATTTGGTGTGCTGCTGCTGCAAGAATTTAATTGTTCCATTTCGGGGCACGACAATAAAACACTCTTGACTCTTGCACATAGGTTGAGGAGAACGTTCTTGGCAGAATCTACCCAGCTCCGTTGGTTTCCATGGGAATGCCGTCTGGACTGATGCAAGGATCGGACACACACACACAGACCCCCGGCTTTGGGAGCCGAGGTGCAGGAGGGGCAAGGGGACGCACTGCGTGGTGAGTTGTTTAGATCTGCAGAGGTGGTGGGCGGGGTGACTCAATAGCAACGTTGCAAAGGTAGACAGTCTGTCTGAAGAAGGGTCTCGACCCAAAACGTCACCCATTCCTTCTCTCCAGAGATGCTGCCTGTCCCGCCGAATTACTCCAGCACTTTGTGTCTATCTTTGGTTTAAACCAGCATCTGCAGTTCCTTCCCACACATTTCGTCCTCTCCACTGCGACATCTCCTCAAGGTGTGTCTGCTTTGAAGAAGTTGTCCTCCTCTCTCCGACGAGAGTTCTACAACATCCCCTGTTGTTGCTCCCCCTCTGTGCCCTATCCGTATGCCCCCCTCTCCCCTGACCCTCAGTCTGAAGAAGAGATACAGCATGGAAACAGGCCCTTCGGCCCACCGAGGCCGCGCCGACCAGCGATCCCCACACACTAACAATATCCTACACACACCAAGGGCAATTTACATTTATACAAGCCAATTAACCTGCAAACCCTGTACGCCTTTGGAGTGTGGGTGGAAGCCGGGGCACCCGGAGACAACCCAGTCGGTCAAAGGGAGAACATGCAAACTCCGTACAGACAGCACCGCAGTCAGGATCTAACCCAGGTCTCTGGCACTATAAGGCTGCAATTCTGCTGCTGTGCCACCGTGCTACCAGAATGACTGTGACAGGACTTGAACCTGCAATCTTCTGATGACATTGCTTTAAGTACCAATGTCAGATGCCTTTTCCATAAAGGGCCTGTCCCACCAGCATGGGACTGCATGCGGCGAGCGCGACCAAACCGGAAGCGGGGGCCGCGCGGAGGTCGAGTGATCCCGTACGAGTTGACGTGAAGTTGGAGCGAAGTCCGCGGGAAGTTCACGCGTGACGTACGGCGTCGGGATGCTGCGTACGGCGTCGAGACGCTGGGCACGCCCGTCGAGACGGCACGTACGGCTTCAATGTGGCTGCGGGCCGGCAGGCCGTTGCTGCGTGGAATTTTTGAACACGGTCAGTTTTTCGGAGCCCCGCGCGATATCGGGACCAGCTCCGCACAACTCCATACGGCTCCGGCTCTCGAAATGGGACCGGCCCCGCGAGGCCCTACGGCTCAAGCGACCACGTTAGGTCGCGCTTGCCGCATGGAGTCGCATGCTCGTGGGACAAGCTCTTTAGGCCATGCGGTCCCTTCCCTGTTCAGGCAACTGTATCATTCTATCAACAGCTAGAGAGCGGTCTTGACCTTCGGACGTTAATCAGACTGCTGGACTTTACCTTGCACTAAACGTTATTCCCTTTATCCTGTATCTGCACACTGTGGATGGCTCGATTGTAATCATTTATTGTCTTTCCACTGGCTGGTTAGCATGCAATAAAATATCTTTTCGCTGTATCTTGGTACATGAGCTGATAAACTAAACTAAACTAAACTGAACAAAACTAAACTAAAAATTGTATGTCCGCATCCCGGCAGTCAATAATCTAATTTCTTAAATCTTCAGCCTCACCAATTAAATTCCCTCCTAAGGACACAGACACGACCCTTCCATTCCCATACTACATTAACCATATATAACCATATAACAATTACAGCACGGAAACAGACCATCTCAGCCCCTCTAGTCCGTGCCGAACACTTATTCTCACCTAGTCCCATCTACCTGCACTCAGACCATAACCCTCCGTTCCTTTCCCGTCCATATACCTATCCATTTAAATTTTAAATGATAAAAACGAACCTGCCTCCACCACCTTCACTGGAAGCTCATTCCACACAGCTACCACTCTCTGAGTAAAGAAGTTCCCCCTCATGTTACCCCCAAACTTCTGTCCCTTAATTCTCAAATCATGTCCTCTTGTTTGAATCTTCCCTACTCTCAAGGGGAAAATCAATCAATCAATCAATCAATCAATCAATCAATCAACCTTTATTGTCATCTTGCAAGCAACAGTTGTACAGTGCAAAATGAAAAGACGTTTCCCAGTGAATAGCGGAGCATCGCACATGAAATTTAAAAACACTTCACACATAATAACACTAAAAAAAACAATCCAGTCCCTGATGGAACTGTATAAATAGTTAAAAGCAGGTAAAAAACACAATGTTAAAATACAGTAAACCAATCATAAATGGGAATGGGAAAAGCTTATCAGATCATCCGAAAAGTGATTGCCCAGATGGGATCAGTCGGCATCTGTAGAGAGAGGAGCAATGATCCCGTATCAGAACTGGAAAAGCGAGTGTGTTCAAAATTAGCGCAGGTGGGAAGACAAGGTGAGTCCTGTGACAAGATGGAGGCCATGGTTGTCCAGGTAACACAATGCCTTCAGCGATGGTCGAACGGATGTGTGATGAATGACGGCAGTCAGCTAGACCGAGAAAACAGCAGAACAATAGTTTAATTTAAGAAGGTGGACACAAAACGCTGGAGTCACTCAGAGGGTCAGGCAGCAACTCTGGAGGGAAGGAATGTGTGTTGTTTTGGGTCAAGACCCTTCTTCAGTTTAGTTTAGTTTATTGCACGTGTACCGAGGTACAGTGAAAAGCTTTGTTGCGTGCTATCCAGTCAGCAGAAAGACTATACATGATTACAATCGACCCATCCACATTGTACAAAAACGGGATATAAGGGAATCATGTTTTTTTAAATTTTTTTTTATTTTTTTATTAGAAGCAATTGTACAAAGACAAAACATTTGGCATCTAAAATTATGCAATTATTGCACAGCCTCATTTTTAACTTTATAAGCTGAAAATGAAAGAAAAGAAGAAAGAGAGTGAAGGGAGAAGTGAAAAGATAGCTCGAAAAAGCAGATCAAAAAGATCCCTAGACTACCTAAATAGTGTGGCCCCTCCCCCTCCCCGCCCCCCACCCCCCCCACCCCCCCCCCCCCCCCCATCACCCAGCCCAGAATCACCCAGATTTAAATTTAGATTTGCGTTACACCATACTATCCCTGTAAGATTTCGGTGCCATCGAGGGAGTACAGAGAAGGTTCACCACACTGATTCCTGGGATGTCAGGACTTTCATATGAAGAAAGACTGGATAGACTCGGCTTGTACTCGCTAGATTTTAGAAGGTTATAGAAACTTGCAAAATTCTTAAGGGGTTGCACAGGCTAGATGCAGGAAGATTGTTCCCGATGTTGGGGAAGTCCAGAACAAGGGGTCGCAGTTTAAGGATAAGGGGGAAATCTTTTAGGACCGAGATGAGAAAAACATTTTTCACACAGAGAGTGGTGAATCTGTGGAATTCTCTGCCACAGAAGGTAGTTGAGGCCAGTTCATTGGCTATATTTAAGAGGGGGTTAGATGTGGCCCTTGTGGCTAAAGGGATCAGGGGGTATGGAGAGAAGGCAGGTACAGGATACTGAGTTGGATGATCAGCCATGATCATATAGAATGGCGGTGCAGGCTCGAAGGGCCGAATGGCCTACTCCTGCACCTATTTTCTATGTTTCTATGTTTCTAAATGGAATAATGTTGAGTGCAAAATAAAGTCTGATTAAAGATCGTCTGAGAACACAACTGTTGCTGGGAAACTGAAAGACAAGTGGATTCTGCAAATATATAGAAGGGTCCCGACCCGAAACATCCGTGTTGCCTGACCTTGTGTCCTTTTTGTGTAAACCAGCACATGTTTCTGACCTCTGCGAACACCCAGTCTGTCAGGCAGCACCTGTGGAGGGAGAATATAGAGTTCATATAACAGATGGGCACAAAGTCAATTTAGTCAATACAGCATAAAAACAGGCCCTTCAGCCCAACTTACCCATGCCGACCAACATGTCCCATCTACACGAGTCCCACTTGCTTGCGTTTGGCCCATAACCCTCCAAACTTGTCCTATCCATGCCCCTGTCCAAATATTTTTTTAAAGTTACATATTTGTGGGCAAAAATGTGTCGGGAAGCCTATAATTAAAATTATGCTGTGTTGAACGACAATTTCTTCCACCTATATAAAAGGATAAAGTCAACATATGCTGAAAATTAAACATTATTATTAAAATAATATGTCGCTGTTACTCAGTCGAAATCCTGGAATTCCTTCCACATCAGCATTCGAGCATATTATTAAAATTATATATAATTATACATTAAAAAATCTAAAAGTGTGAAAATCGAGTTTTTAACTTTTTAGTGGTGCCAGTATGCTGTATCAGTATGTGAGTCACAATTATTGTTATATTGTGTTATTAAATTATTATTATTATTATTATTATTATTATTATTATTATTATTATTATTATTATTATTATTATAATATAGTGGATATTATTACAACAGAGCTGGGTGGTTCAGATGCAAACAAGATTCCACACTGTTCAAGAAGAATGTTTCTCATTTTTCACATTTTTTTCTTTTGACGTAGAAAGAGGCCATTTGGCCCATTGGCACCATGCCGTCTCAAAGGCTAGTTATCTGAAATGTGTTGGAAGGAACTACGGAAGAGTTCAGACCCAAATCGCCACCTATTCCTTTTCTCCAGAGATGCTGCCTGACCCGCTGAGTTACTCCGGCATTTTGTGTATTTCCCTAGTTACCGGAAATATGTCTTGAAAACTGTCTAATTCAATGTTCAGCCCAGATTGCAATGTGCCCAGACTAGAGATTCTGATAATAGACACAAAATGCTGGAGAAACTCAGCGGGTCAAACAGCATCTCAGGATAAAAGGAATAGGTGGCGTTTTGGGTCAAGACCCTTTTTCAGACTCGACCCAAAACGTCACCGATTCCTTTTCTCCAGAGATGCTGTCTGACCCGCTGACTTACTCCACCTTTTTGTGTCTATCTGGATCTAGGATTGGTTTCATAGAGACGAGCAGAGGGTGTGGTGGAAGGTTTATTTTTGGACTGAAGGCCCTTGACGAGTGGTGTGCCTCAGGGATCGATGTTGGGCCCATTCTATTTGTAGTCTATACTAGACTAAGTGGGACCCATTGGGTCCCATGTTCACACGGGAGGGCTGGTCCCCCAATGCAATATTCCACCTCTCCACCAGTTCCACCTCCCCACCAATTACTTCAACCCAAACAACCATTTGCAGTGCATTTTTACTTCAAACCAACCATATTTCCATTTTCAAACCACATTAAGGGCACTCACAGTTGAGTGACATGTGTTCAGTGTTATTCAGAGCTCAGAGAGACGTGACCCTCTGGCTTCCTCCATCTTGCAGAGACTGAATGAGGCACACCACCACCTGGTTTTATATTCCCTCTCCCTCCCTCCAGCAGGGGCAGCAGAGAGAATGACAAATCTTTAAAAAACATGAATATCTCTCCTATTTTTCAACGATGGGAAAAATCCTCCAGTCCTGGCAGGTGGAGGGGGACCATAGGTAGCGGCGTTCTCTCGGAAATCGCAGCACAGCGAGCCAAAAGCGGTCAAGATCAGACTTTTAGTAATATATAGATTGACGATTTATATGAGAATATGCAAGGAATGATTAGTGCGTTTGAAGATGCCACTAAAATAGGTGGTATCATATATTGGAAACAGGAAAAGGAACAGGAGACCTTTCGGGTCGAGACCCTTCTTCAGACAGGGGGATCCACTGCCATTTGGAAAGGGTATTCGCAGAACATAGAACATAGAATGTAGAACATGGACCCTTCTTCAGACAGTTGGAGTAAAGGGCCTGTCCCACGAGCATGCCACTCCATGCGGCAAGCGCAACCAAACCAGAAGCGGGAGCCGCGCGGAGGTCGAAAGAGTGACACGGCGTTGAGGCGGCTGCGGGCCGGCAGGCCGTTGCCGCGCGGAATTTTTAAACACGGTCAGTTTTTCGGATCCCCGCGCGATGTTAGGGACCAGCTCCGCACAACTCCATACGGCTCTGGCGATCGAAGTGGGACCAGCCCCGCGAGGCCGTATGGCTCAAGCGATCACGTTAGGTCGCGCTTGCCGCATGCAGGCGCATGCTGGTGGGACCGGCCCTTTACTCAACGGGACAGGCAGCATCTCTGGAGAGAAGGAATTGGTGATGTTTCAGGTCGAGTCAGTCTGAAGAAGGGTCTCGACCTGAAACTTCATCCATTCCTTCTCTCCAGAGTTGCTGCCTGTCCCGCTGAGTTACTCCAACATTTTGTGTCTTATCTTAAGCATGTTAAAGATGCGTGTCTGGGAATATGCGGGCTTAAATGTACACTATATCCAATACACTATATTAATCACCGATGCGGTAAATCTATTAAGGATCAAATGTAAACTGCTGCATGGGCCTGTATTGTAACGCCATTAGCTACAGGCTGGGGTTGGTCTGTGGAGAGGGGATTTGGGAGAGGCACACACAGGATAGCGCAGATAGGGGGGAACTATTCTCAGCAGCAGATGGTTCAACGACCAGGGGCACAGATTGGTAATGGGCACCAGATGAGAGCAGGTACTCAGGAGAAGCACAGATATACAGAGAGGGGTAATGGTTCAGAATTCATCGCCTGTGGGTTGATGGAACCAAGATCAATCAACTCCATCAGAAGAAAGTGGGTAGCAAGTTTTTTTTTCATCGTTTTAGCCATTTCCATCAAGGCCAGCACTTTTTGCCCATCACTAGTGCCTTTCAGGAAGGGGGGAAGCAGGGCGCTCTCTCAAGGAGTTTTGGAGGAGGTTTACCAGGATTATAGGGACATGTAGTGATACAGGGCAGAAACAGGCCCTTCGGCCCAACTTGTCCACACCGGCCCACCTACGCTAGTCCCACCTGCCCCGCACATGGTCCATATCCCTCCAAACCTGTCCTGTCCATGTGCCTGTCCAAGGTAACACAAAAATGCTGGAGAAACTCAGCGGGTGCAGCAGCATCTATGGAGCGAAGGAAATTGGCAACGTTTCGTGACGAAACCCAAAGGAAATAGGCAACGTTTCGGGTCGAAACCCGGAAGGGTTTCGGGCCGAAACGTTGCCTATTTCCTTCGCTCCATAGATGCTGCTGCACCCGCTGAGTTTCTCCAGCACATTAAAGGGATAGGCAGAGGCAGATGTTGCAGATCACCAACAGCCTTTATAGACAAACTCAGCGGGTGCAGCAGCATCTATGGAGCGAAGGAAATAGGCAACGTTTCGGGACGAAACCCAAAGGAAATAGGCAACGTTTCGGGTCGAAACCCGGAAGGGTTTCGGGCCGAAACGTTGCCTATTTCCTTCGCTCCATACATGCTGCTGCACCCGCTGAGTTTCTCCAGCACTTTTGTCTACCTTCGATTTTCCAGCATCTGCAGTTCCTTCTTAAACACATGTAACTGTCCAACAATTTCTCAAACATTGGCATAGTCCCAGCCTCAACTACCTCCTCTGGCAGCTTGTTCCATACACCCGCCACGATGATGTCTTGTTTAGGGGGTATTACCTATAAGGAGAGGGAGTTCATAAGTGATAAGAGTAGAATTAGGCCATTCGGCCCATCAAGTCTACTCCACCATTCAATCCTGGCTGATCTATCTCTCCCTCTCAACGCCATTCTCCTGCCTTCTCCCCATGCCCGCACACACCCACACCCACACACACAGACGCACATACGCATACTCGTGCACATACACACATGTGCGCACATGCACCTTCTTACACATGCACACATATGCATGTACATACGCACACATTTGTATGCACACACGTGTATCCACATTCATATCCATATACACACACACATACAAATAAGGTCATAAGATCATAAGTGATATGAGCAGAATCAGGCCATTTGGCCCATCAAGTCTACGCCACCATTCAATCATGACTGATCTATCTCTCCCTCCTAACCCCATTCTCCTGCCTTCTCCCCGTAACCCCTGACACCCGCCTGGGTTGGGCGGCAACTTGGAGACGACATCACCCACTTATGTGTGGAGTGGGGACATCCTCGTAATCATCTGCGGCTCATGGGGATTGATCACACACACACACACACACACGCACATGCACACACACACACACACACACACACACACACACACACACACACACACACACACACACACACACACACACACACACACACACACACGCACTCTGGGATTACCACTGGCCAATTGCATTTTCATTTTCCCTGAATTGACACAGTGTTTACATAAACCTTACGTACAAAAACTCCCTGAAGCTGTGTACATTAACAGGTTTAGCAGTTGTTGCCTTCTCTACAGTTTGCGTTCACACAGAGACTCTGAGATGAATGCGCCTCGTGGCAT
The DNA here is from genome assembly GCF_028641065.1 of Leucoraja erinaceus. Classification (NCBI taxonomy): domain Eukaryota; kingdom Metazoa; phylum Chordata; class Chondrichthyes; order Rajiformes; family Rajidae; genus Leucoraja; species Leucoraja erinaceus. Next base: position 1,107,278 of record NC_073415.1, on the reverse strand, counting down.
AAACATACGAGCCTGGACTCAGATGTGGGAGGAATACATATTTTCATAAGAACAGTTTAGGAGATGGGTGGGTTGCTGTCTGTCCAAAGTTGAATCCTGCCATTATGCCAGGTTTGAGTGCCTTTATAGATTAGATGACATATCAAAGTTGCCGGGGTTGTAGACGTGGTTCATATTAGGTCACTTCAACAGGAAGTGTAACATGCAATGATTAAATCCTGCACCACTCTTCAGGTGTATTAGTCGAACAAGGACAGAGCATGTAAATAAACGCATTGTCACTGCTCCTGGCACATTCCTCAACTCAATGTAAGTGACTCAAATTAATTTAAACTCTGCACTAACGGCCTGTTCTAGTGGAGTTTAGTTTAGTTTAGTTTAGTTTAGATTAGATTAGATTAGATTAGATTAGATGAGTTGAGTTGAGTTGAGATTAGTTTAGTTTAGTTTGGATTAGTTTAATTTAGTTTAGTTTAGTTTAATTTAGTTTAGATTAGTTTAGTTTAATTTAGTTGAGATTAGTTTAGTTTAGATTAAGGATTTTGAGTATAGGAGCAGGGAGGTTCTACTGCAGTTGTACATGGTCTTGGTGAGACCACACCTGGAGTATTACGTACAGTTTTGGTCTCCAAATCTGAGGAAGGACATTATTGCCATAGAGGGAGTGCAGAGAAGGTTCACCAGACTGATTCCTGGGATGTCAGGACTTTCATATGAAGAAAGACTGGATAGACTCGGCTTGTACTCGCTAGAATTTAGGAGATTGAGGGGGGATCTTATAGAAACTTACAAAATTCTTAAGGGGTTGGACAGGCTAAATGCAGGAAGATTGTTCTCGATGTTGGGGAAGTCCAGGACAAGGGGTCACAGCTTAAGGATAAGGTGGAAATCCTTTAAGACCGAGATGAGAAAAACATTTTTCACACAGAGAGTGGTGAATCTCTGGAATTCTCTGCCACAGAGGGTAGTTGATGCCAGTTCATCGGCTATATTTAAGAGGGAGTTAGATGTGGCCCTTGTGGCTAAAGGGATCAGGGGGAGTGGAGAGAAGGCAGGTACGGGATACTGAGTTGGATGATCAGCCATAATCATATTGAATGGCGGTGCAGGCTCGAAGGGCCAAATTGCCTACTCCTGCACCTATTTTCTATGTATCTATGTATTAGTTTAGATTAGTTTGGTTTAGTTTAGTTTAGTTTAGTCAGTCTGAATAAGGGTTTTATTTTTTTTTTTTTTAATATTTTATTAGAGGCTACGTACAGTCATATAAACCGTGGCATACAGCATACTACATTCCGTGTACAACTTCTTGTTTTAAATTTTAACAATAGAGAAATAACAGAAGCAAGAAAAAAAGAAAAGAAAAGTGTAAGGAAAGGAGTGATGTGTGAGCCCTGGGAGTTAACAATTGATAATTTGTGGAAGGATAGAGAGAAGGAACCCATGGAGATGTAAAAAGAAAAAGAAAACAAGAAAGGAAACACAGAAAACAAAAGGGAAAAAAAAGGCAGAACAGAGAAAAAAGTGATATACCTACTTCATATGTGAACTTAATAATGCAAAATAAGAAATAACACTCATATTCAACTGAATACCTCAGCTGCTATTGTTATTTATCTGTAATTTTTTAATTTTTTTATTATATGTATGTATTTTTACCTTATCTTATATATTTAAACTGCTCTTGTGAATCGCACCGTGGGATTGACTTTTAAATTTCGTTGTACCATGTGCAATGACAATAAAGAGATTCATTCATTCATTCATTCATATCTTTCCACAACCCTCACCTTGTTCTGAAAAGGTTAATTTCCAGAGTAATGTTGCCTATATTATACTTGTAATAAATCGATGAAAGGAGACCATATCTTTAAGAATTGTGAATAAAAGGTTTCAGCCCGAAACGTTGCCTATTTCCCTCACCCGCTGAGTTTCGCCAGCACTTTTGTCTACCTTAGTTTAGCTTAGTTTAGTTTAGTTAAATTAGATTAGATTAGATTTGTTTAGTTTAGTTTAGTTTAATTGAGTCGAGTTGGGATTAGATTAGTTTAGATTAGTTTAGTACATTATCATAGGGTACATGTATTATGTATTGTGATGTATTGCCATTATCATCAGGTACAGTGAAAAGCCTTTGTTGCGTGCTAACCAGTCAGCGGAAAGACAATACATGATTACAATCGATCCGTTTACAATGCACAGATACAGGATAAAGGGAATAACGTTTAGTGCAAGGTAAAGCCAGTAAAGATAGTCCGAGGGTCTCCAATGAGGTGGATAGTAATAGTCCAGGACCGCTCTCTAGATGTTGGTAGGATGGTTCAGTTGCCTAATAACAGCTGGGAAGAAACTTTTGCCCGATGGAACTTGTCCTCGATTATGCTGCTGACCTTGCCAAGGCAGCGTGGGATATAAATGGAGTCAATGGAAGGGAGGTTGGTTAGCATGGACAAGTTGGGCCGAAAGGACAGTTTCCGTGCTCTCTACGACTCTATGACTCTATGAATGGCTGCCCTCCTAATCTGAGACTGTGACCCATAGTTTTGAACACCCTACTCCATCCCTCAGTCTGCACTCAGTCTAACCTCAGTCGACCCCCCCTGCAAGAATTTGGTGCACTCCACATTTCTAAGCATGAATGCTGAAGGGATTAGATCATCCACTCTTCACGTGCGGGGTTTAGTTGATGCTCACCTCCCGTGGATACAACCTTCTCTGCTGTATAATGTTTCCACACATTGAGTTCACTTCTCACAACACACGTCCTAATGACTCCAGTTGGGAAATGAACAGTTCCGATCGGTGAAAGGGAAACTGTAAAAGCAATTAGACTCTCACCAGAAGTTGGTTCCATGTTTTCAGCTTCACGGATGCTTCGAAGTGGAGAGCCCTTCACTCTAAGGTCTACCGTACCCCCTGCACCAGCCATACACAGGAACTCAAGGGATGTTTACATATGCAGTGCAGTGAACAACCTCCATCTACTGACTTACATTATTGAGCCTAAAGGGCCGGTCCCACCAGCATGCGCCTGCATGCGGCAAGTGCGCCCAAATCAGAAGCGGGGGCCGCGCGGAGGTCGGCTGAGTGACGTGAAGTTCGAGCGAAGTCCGTGGGAAGTTCGCACGTGATGTACGGCGTCGAGGCGCTGCGTACGGCGTCGAGGAGTCCGTTTTTTGGAGCCCCGCGCGATATCGGGACCAGCTCAACTCCATACGGCTCCACCGATCGAAGTGGGACCGGCCCCGCAAGGCCATACGGCTCAAGCGACCACGTTAGGTCGCGCTTGCCGCATGGAGTCACATGCTCGTGGGACAGGCCCTTTGTGTATAATAAGCTATCACTGAACTGTATATGAACAATTAATGTCACTCTACCTAGCTACACATGACAATAAAGAACCATTAGGGGAACAGCATCTCATATTTCACTTGGGCAGCTTTCAACCCAATGGTATGACTCTTGATTTCTCTCACTTCGTAACAGTAACCCCGGCATTCCCTCTCTCTCCATCCCTCCTCCATCCAAGTCACACCAGCTTCTTGTTCACACCTAACAAACAGCTAACAATGGCCTGTTTCCTTTATCATCGTTACCTGTTTGCAGATCTTTCATTCATTTTCTCTATACAGTATCTCTCTACATCACCATCTGTATCTCTCATTTCCCTTTCCCCTGACTAGTCTGAACAAGGGTCTCGACCCGAAACGTCACCTTCCTTCGCTCCAGAGATGCTGCCTGTCCCGCAGAGTTGCTCCAGCATTTTTGTCTACCTTCGATTTTCAAACATCTGCAATTCCTTCTTAAACATATAGTTAGTTTAGTTTAGTTTAGTTGCTATTGTCACATGCACTAGGGGACAGTGAAAAGTATTTGTTAGGTGCTATACAGTCAGCGGGAAACCTATCGATGATTAAACATGAGAAGAAATAGGTGACATTATGGGTCATAGAAACATAGAAACATAGAAATCAGGTGCAGGAGTAGGCCATTCGGCCCTTCGAGCCTGCACCGCCATTCAATATGATAATGGCTGATCATCCAACTCAGTATCCCATACCTGCCTTCTCTCCATACCCTCTGATCCCCTTAGCCACAAGGGCCACATCTAACTCCCTCTTAAATATAGCCAATGAACTGGCCTCGAATACTCTCTGTGGCAGAGAGTTCCAGAGATTCACCACTCTCTGTGTGAAAAAAGTTCTTCTCATCAGAGACCCTTCTTCACAGTCCCATTAGTAGAGTTGCTGCCTCACAGCGCCAGAGACCCGGGTTCAATCCTGACTATGGATGCTGTCTATACGGAGTTTGCACGTTCTCCCCGTGACCTTCGGTTTCCTCCCACACCCCAAAGACTAGATTGACTAGATAGAGGTGGAAATTGTCCCTAGTGTGTGTGTGTGTGTGTGGGGGATAGTGCGGGGATCGCTGGTAGGTGTGGACTCGGTGGGCTGGAGGTGCCCTGTTTCAGTGCTGTCTCTCTAAACTAACTGAAGCTGAACACACAGAAGCATGAGAGGTATCAGGGAGCAGGGCCCACGTGGAGAAATGAATCACGGCTCGCCCTGACCAAGTCTGACAGCAGGAACAACGTCCCATAAAGTGCCTCAGTGGCTAAAATGTTCTGACACTCTGGCACCGACACAGAACTCACACTGAGTTCTATTTGGAGGTTATTATCAAAGGAAAGAAATCTGAAGTCGGGAATACATTGCCCATGGCTGCTGGGCCCTGTACAGAGCAGACTCTATGTATGCATTGGATTAAATGACGCGGGTCTTATTTAATTTGTTTGCTCTCCTATAATAAGATTGGGGCGTACTTCCTTGTAAACAAGGTCAATGTGGTTTGTTAATAAGTACACATTAAAAAAATTGGACTGATGTAGCATGAACCTGTTTTACTTCCGTATTAAGAATTTCCCCCCTCCCCCCCCCCCCCCCCCCCCCCCCCCCCCCCCCCCACCCTCCTGATCTCAAGTAGTCGGTGAGGTCGGCACGGTGGCGCAGCGGTAGAGTTGCTGCCTCACAGCGCCAGAGATCCGGGGTCGACCCCGACTACGGGTGCTGCCTGTACGGAGTTTGCACGTTCTCCCCATGACCGAGTGGGTTTCCTCCGGGGTCTTCGGTTTCCTCCCACACTCCAAAGTGTACAGTTTGTCTGAAGAAGGGTTTCGAGCCTGAACTGAACTGTATATGAAGGAAATAGGCAACGTTTCGGGACGAAACCCAAAGGAAATAGGCAACGTTTCGGGTCGAAACCCGGAAGGGTTTCGGGCCGAAACGTTGCCTATTTCCTTCGCTCCATAGATGCTGCTGCACCCGCTGAGTTTCTCCAGCATTTTTGTGTACCTTCGATTTTCCAGCATCTGCAGTTCCTTCTTAAACAGTTTGTAGGTTAATTGGCTTGCTATAAGTGTAAATTGTCCCTAAGGTGTGTGTAGGATAGTGTTAGTGTGCAGGGATCGCTGGTCGATGCGGACTCGGTGGGCTGAAGGGCCTGTTTCACGCTGAATCTCTGAACTAAACTAGTCAGTGATTCAGGTGGCTAGAGTCATCTGTTTGTCCCAAATTGGTTTTTAGTTTAGAGATACAGATCGGAAACAGACCCTTCGACCTACTGAGTCCGTGCCGACCAGCGATCCCCGTACAAGCCCATTACACTATCCTGTATTCCTTCAGTCATTGAAGGTAGGCATGCAGGTGCAGCAGGCGGTAAAGAAAGCGAATGGTATGTTAGCTTTCATTGCAAAAGGATTTGAGTATAGGAGCAGAGAGGTTCTACTGCAGTTGTCCAGGGTCTTGGTGAGACCACACCTGGAGTATTGCGTACAGTTTTGGTCTCCAAATCTGAGGAAGGACATTATTGCCATAGAGGGAGTGCAGAGACGGTTCACCAGACTGATTCCTGGGATGTCAGGACTGTCTTATGAAGAAAGACTGGATAGACTTGGTTTATACTCTCTAGAATATAGAAGATTGAGAGGGGATCTTATAGAAACTTACAAAATTCTTAAGGGGTTGGACAGGCTAGATGCACGAAGATTGTTCCCGATGTTGGGGAAGTCCAGGACAAGGGGTCACAGCTTAAGGATAAGGGGGAAATCCTTTAAAACCGAGATGAGAAGAACCTTTTTCACACAGAGAGTGGTGAATCTCTGGAACTCTCTGCCACAGAGGGTAGTTGAGGCCAGTTCATTGGCTATATTTAAGAGGGAGTTAGATGTGGCCCTTGTGGCTAAGGTGATCAGGGGGTATGGAGAGAAGGCAGGTACGGGATACTGAGTTGGATGATCAGCCATGATCATATTGAATGGCGGTGCAGGCTCGAAGGGCCGAATGGCCTACTCCTGCACCTAATTTCTATGTTTCTATGGAATGTGGGAGGAAACCGGAGCACCCGGAAAAAACCCACGCGGTCACGGGGAGAACATGCAGACTCCGTACAGACAGCACCCGTAGTCAGGATTGAACCCGGGTCTCTGGCGCGGTGAGGCAGCAACTCTACCGCTGCACCATCGTGCTGTCCAATGTAACTCATATTTAAGGTAGACACAAAATGCTGGAGTAACTCAGCGGGACAGGCAGCATCCCTGGAGAGAAGGGACGGGTGACGTTTCGGGTCGAGACCCTTCTTCAGACTGATGTCAGGGGAGGGGGCTGGGCAGAGATAGAATGTGGTCGGCCTGGCACCGTGTCCCCCACTGGTTCAATTTGGTGACGTTTCGGAATGGGGAGTGACAAAGAAACTGCTAGAGTTGCACAGCAGGTCAGGCAGCATCTGTGGAGGGAAATAGGTGGATGACGTGCCTGAAGAAGGGTCTCGACCTACAGCATGGAAACAGGCCCTTCGGCCCAACTTGCCCACACCTGGCCAACATGTCCCAGCTACACTAGTCCCACCTGCCCATGTTTGGTCCATATCCCTCCAAACCTGCCCTATCCGTGTACCTGTATAACTGTTTCTTAAACGCTGGGATAGCCCCAGTCTCAACTACCTCCTCTGGCAGCTCGTTCCATACACCCACCACCCTCTGTGTGAAACAGTTACCCCTCAGATTCCTATTAAATCTTTTCCCCTTCACCTTGAACCTATATTGAAGGTGGAACGTGTTTCTAGCTTCAGGTTCCTGGGAGTCAACATCTCCGATGACCTCTCTTGGACCCACAATACCTCTACTCTGATCAAGAAGGCTCATCAGCGTCTCTTCTTCCTGAGGAGACTGAAGAAGGTCCATCTGTCTCCTCAGATCCTGGTGAACTTCTACCGCTGCACCATCGAGAGCATCCTTACCAACTGCATCACAGTATGGTATGGCAACTGCTCTGTCTCCGACCGGAAGGCATTGCAGAGGGTGGTGAAAATTGCCCAACGCATCACCGGTTCCACGCTCCCCTCCATTGAGTCTGTCCAAAGCAAGCGCTGTCTGCGGAGGGCGCTCAGCATCGCCAAGGACTGCTCTCACCCCAACCATGGACTGTTTACCCTCCTACCATCCGGGAGGCGCTACAGGTCTCTCCGTTGCCGAACCAGCAGGTCGAGGAACAGCTTCTTTCCGGCGGCTGTCACTCTACTCAACAACGTACCTCGGTGACTGCCAATCACCCCCCCCCCCCCCCCCGGACACTTATTATTATTATTTTTTTTTAAATTCAAATCGTTTGCTATGTCGCTCTTCAAGGGAGATGCTAAATGCATTTCGTTGTCTCTGTACTGTACACTGACAATGACAATTAAAATTGAATCTGAATCTGAATCTGAATCTGAATGTCCTCTGGCCCTCGATTCCCCTACTCTGGGCAAGAGACTCTACCCAATCTATTCCTCTCATGATTTATACACCTGCCTGACCTGCTGAATTACTCTATCTTAGAACACGGTTCGAGTCGGGACCCTTCTTCAGGCTGATGGAGTGGGAGGGGGTGGGGGGGAGGGAGAAAGCTGGAGAGAGAGGTGGGGATGGGCAACACCTGCAACTGATAGGTGGATACAGGTGAGATGGGGTGAATGGATGATACTGGAGTGAAAGTTAGTCACATAAGGAAAGAGCGGAGTGAAATGTGAAGCTGGAGGGAGGAATAGAAGCATAGAAAAATAGGTGCAGGAGTAGGCCATTCGGCCCCTCGAGCCAGTCAATATGATCATGGCTGATCATCCAAAATTAGTCCCCTATATTTCTGAAGCCAAGGACCAAGCATGGAGGGGAACAAAGGGAGGCGGAAAATGGTGATCAAAGCAAATATGTGAATGGGGGGTAGGAGATGACTGTGGGGGGGAAGGAGCAATGTGGCTGGGATGGTGGGAGACGGTGAATTAGTGGGCGCAATGGACGCATGATGGGATGGGGTGGGGAGGGGGGAGGGGATAGATTGGGAGGGTTAGGGTAACCATATAATATAACCATATAACAATTACAGCACGGAAACAGGCCATCTCGACCCTTCTAGTCCGTGCCGAACACATAATCTCCCCTAGTCCCATATACCTGCGCTCAGACCATAACCCTCCATTCCCTTCCCGTCCATATAACTATCCAATTTATTTTTAAATGATAAAAACGAACCTGCCTCCACCACCTTCACTGGAAGCTCATTCCACACAGCTACCACTCTCTGAGTAAATAAGTTCCCCCTCATGTTACCCCTAAACTTCAGTCCCTTAATTCTCAAGTCATGTCCCCTTGTTTGAATCTTCCCTACTCTCAGTGGGAAAAGCTTTTCCACGTCAACTCACGAGTTACCCACGAGGAATATGAGGTGCTGTTCCTCCAGTTTGCGCTGGACCTCACTCTGACAATGCAAGAGGCCCAGGACAGAAAGGTCAGTGTGGGAATGGGAAGGGGAGTTAAAATGGTGAGCAACCAGGAGATCCAGCAGGCCTTGGTTTAAATGGGGCAGTATCAGTTGAGTTTAGTTTAGTTTATTGTCACGTGTATCGAGGTACATTGAAAAGCTTTTTGTTGAGTGCTATATAGTCAGCGGAAAGATGCCACTTGACTATACGCCAATTGCACTACAAGTACACGGAAGTTCGGCATGTTCCCAACGACTCTCACCAACTTCTACAGATGCACCAGAGGAAGCATTTTATCCGGGATACATCACAGCATGTTTTAAGAACATCTCCGTCCAAGACCACAAGAATTTGCAGCAAATTGTGGACGCAGCCCAGACCATCACACACAAACCAACCCCCCTTCCATTGACTCCATCTACACCTCACGCTGCCTCGGCAAGGCCAGCAGCATCATCACGGACCAGTCTCACCCCGGTCACTCCCTCTTCTCCCCTCTCCCATCGGGTAAGAGGTACAGAAGTGTGAAAATGCACACCTCCAGATTCAGGGACAGTTTCTTCCCAGCTGTTATCAGGCAACTGAATCATCCTACCACAACCAGAGAGCGGTGCTGAACTACTATCTACCTCATTGGAGACCCTCGGACTATCTTTATTGGACTTTGCTGGCTTTACCTTGCACTAAATGTTATTCCCTTATCACATACACTGTAAACGGCTCGATTGTAATCATGTACTGTCTTTCCGCTGACTGGTTAGCACGCAACAAAAGCTGTCATCATCATCATCATCGGCAGGTGCTGGAGACGAGTATGACTGTCCTCTCATGGAGGACGCCTGTGCGTGACTTTGTTTAACGTGGGGAGACTGGTGCACAGACAGCCACCCCATGGTCCTTGGCAGATCTGGGTCAGGATCCAGTGGCATGGAGTCCAAGACGACCGGAGACCCTTTTCTGCTGCAGCCTTCATCCGCCTTCCCAGCCGTTGTGACGCTCCACTAAGGTCAGCCATCGTCCTCCGCCTGTTCCACCGTTGAGGTCTTGGTTGGATTGCTCTTTGACAAAGATCTCCCCCTCGACCTTACCGCCATGGGTGGCCCTACCAGGAGCGTAGCTCCAGACGGCATCGCTCTCAGGATCTCAAGTCCACACAAGCTTCTCCACCACGACAAGGTGACAATCCACGGAGATGAACAAAAAGCTGTACCTCAGTACACGTGACAATAAACTGAACTAAGCTAAACTAAACCATGTAAACACATTGTTCTTGTTGTAAAATATGTCATTCAATAAAATATTAACAGTGGTTACCATTACATAGAGTCACGGAGAAATACAGAACAGGTACAGTCCCTTCGGCCCATCGAGTCAATACAGACCATTTATCACCCATCTGCACAAATCCTATATTAATGCCATTTTGTGTTCCCCAATCAATAAACGTCATTCCCATTATCCTGTGTCTGTACACTGTGGACGGCTCGATTGTAATCATGTACTGTCTTTCCGCTGACTGGTTAGCACGCAACAAAAAGCTTTTCACTGTACCTCGGTACACTTGACAATATACTAAACTAAACTAAATTTAAGGAGGACAAAAATGTTGGAGGAACTCAGCGGGTGAGGCAGCATCTATGGAGAGAAGGAAATAGGCAACATTTCGGCCTGTAGAAGGGTTTCGACCCGAAACCTTGCCTATTTCCTTCGCTCCACAGATGCTGCCTCACCCGCTGAGTTCCTCCAGCATTTTTGTCTACCTTCGATTTTCCAGCATCTGCCGTTAAATCTAAGGGGAGTGATTTTGAATGATTCTAGATCACACTCAACCTGCCCTTGTGAGATCATTCACTTGTGTGTGATTGTACAAGGATCTGTACAGGGCCAACACACTGGGATCTTCCCAACATTATTCCCGATGTTGGGGAAATCCAGAACCAGGGGTCACAGTTTAAGGATAAGAGGGAAGTCTTTTAGGACCGAGATGAGAAAATCATTTTTTACACAGAGAGTGGTGAATCTGTGGAATTCTCTGCCACAGAAGGTAGTTGAGGCCACAGTTCATTGGCTATATTTAAGAGGGAGTTAGATGTGGCCCTTGTGGCTAAAGAGATCAGGGGGTATGGAGAGAAGGCAGGTATGGGATACTGAGTTGGATGATCAGCCATGATCATATTGAATGGCGGTGCAGGCTCGAAGGGCCGAATGGCCTACTCATGCACCTATTTTCTATGTTTTTATGTTTCTATCTGTTCCGACTGAAAGCAGGATATGGATGGTGAGAAAGGCAGGGGAGTTGTGTGCATTCCTGAGGTAAGACTAGTAGCTGATATCATAATCATCTGTTCCATTTTATTCGATGGTATCTGGTTTTACATTGCAGGCTCACTTTAGTGAAGACAGTGGCCTATATTGTTCAGTAGATCAAGTGACTGCCATTAGACTTGAGGCTGGCAGTGAAAGCAAATCCTGATACCATGTAGACACTAGCACTAGATCGCCTCAAACCACACCCCCTCCCAACTGGCTTGTTACCAGTCTTGAGGTCAGGTCCAAGTAGCCTTGTGCTGCTGATGTTTAGATACACATCATGCCCATACACCTCTCACTTCTGAGGTCTGAGGTCCCCACCTGCTTTAAAAGGGCATCAATTATCCCGGTGCCCAAGAAGAGTAAGGTGACGTGCCTCAATGACTATCGACCAGTGGCACTAACGCCGGTGGTGATGAAGTGCTTTGAGAGGCTGATCATGGAGCAAATCAACTCCAACCTCGACAAAAACATGGACCCACTGCAGTTCGCTTACCGCCACAACAGATCAACGGTGGATGCGATCTCACTGGCCCTCCACTCCGCACTGGACCACTTGGACAACAAAAACTCATATGTCAGGCTGTTATTCATCGATTACAGCTCGGCATTTAACACAATCATCCCCTCCAAACTGGTTACCAAGCTCTCAGAACTGGGTCTCTGCGCATCCCTCTGCAATTGGATTCTCGACTTCCTCATCCACAGACCACAGTCTGTCCGTATTGGTGGAAATGTGTCATCCTCGATAACAATCAGCACGGGAGCACCTCAAGGCTGCGTGCTCAGCCCCCTGCTGTACTCACTCTATACTCATGACTGCGTAGCCGGTCATAGTGCGAACTCCATCATCAAGTTCGTTGACGACACCACTGTTGTGGGGCGTATCACTGATGGGACCAGAGTATAGAAGAGAGATCGACCGACTGACCAAATGGTGCCAGCACAATAACCTGGCCCTCAACACCAGCAAAACCAAGGAACTGTGTGTGGACTTTTGAAGGGGTAGGATGGGGACCCACAGTCCCGTTTATTTCAATGGGATGACGGTGGAAAGAGTCAAGAGCTTCAAATTCCTGGGCGTGCACATTTCCAAACATCCCTCCTGGTCCCAGAACACTGATGCAATCATAAAGAAAGCACATCAGCGCCTCTACTTCCTGAGAAGATTACGGAGAGTCAGTTTGTCAAGGAGGACTCTCTCGAACGTCTACAGGTGCACAGTAGAGAGCATGCTGACCGGTTGCATCGTGGCTTGGTTTGGCAACTTGAGCGTTCAGGAGCGGAAAAGACTACAAAAAGTTGGGACCACTGCCCAGTCCATCATCGGCTCTGACCTCCCCACAATCGAGGGGATCTATCACAGTCGCTGCCTCAAAAAGGCTGGCAGCATCATCAAAGACCCACACCATCCTGGCCACACACTCGTCTCTCCATTGCCATCAGGTAGAAGGTACAGGAGCCTGAAATCTGCAACATCCAGGTTCAGGAATAGCTACTTCCCCACAGCCATCAGATTATTAAACACAACCTCAAACAAACTCTGAACGATAATGGCCTATTGCACTTTATCTGTTTATTTATATATATATATATATATATGATTTATGGTATATGGACACACTGAACTGTTCTGTATTTATGCCTACAATATTCTGTTGTGCTGCAGCAAAGCAAGAATTTCATTGTCCTGTCTGGGACACATGACTATAAACTGTCTTGACTCTTGACTTGACTTGATACACTAAATGCTGGAGTAACTCAGCGGGACTGGCAGCATCTCTGGAGAGAAGGAATGGGTGATGTTTCGGGTCGAGACGAGAAGTCTGAAGAATGGTCTCGACCCCAAACGTCGCCCATTCCTTCTCTCCAGAGATGCTGCCTGTCCCACTGAGTTACTCCAGCACTTTGTGTCTACCTTCAATTTAAACCAGCACCTGCAGTTCCTTCCAACACATTATCACCGAGCTCAACTGTTCAGATCTCTTACCTCCAATCTAATGATTTGATATGCGAATGGTATGTTAGCATTCATAGCAAAAGGATTTGAGTATAGGAGCAGGGAGGTTCTACTGCAGTTGTACAGGGTCTTGGTGAGACCACACCTGGAGTATTGCGTACAGTTTTGGTCACCAAATCTGAGGAGGGACATTATTGCCATAGAGGGAGTGCAGAGAAGGTTCACCAGACTGATTCCTGGGATGTCAGGACTGTCTTATGAAGAAAGACTGGATAGACTCGGCTTGTACTCGCTAGAATTTAGGAGATTGAGAGGGGATCTTATAGAAACTTCCAAAATTCTTAAGGGGTTGGACAGGCTAGATGCAGGAAGATTGTTCCCGATGTTAGGGAAGTCCAGGGCAAGGGGTCACAGCTTAAGGATAAGGGGGAAATCCTTTAAAACCGAGATGAGAAGAACTTTTTTCACACAGAGAGTGGTAAATCTCTGGAACTCTCTGCCACAGAGGGTAGTCGAGGCCAGTTCATTAGCTATATTTAAGAGGGAGTTAGATGTGGCCCTTGTGGCTAAGGGGATCAGAGGGTATGGAGAGAAGGCAGGTACGGGATACTGAGTTGGATGACCAGCCATGATCATATTGAATGACGGTTCAGGCTCGAAGGGCCGAATGGCCTACTCCTGCACCTAATTTATATGTTTCTATGTTTCCATAGGATTGTTTAGTTTACATTAGAGATACAGCATGGAAACAGGCCCTTCGGCCCACCGCGTCCATGCCGACCAGCGATCCCCGCACGTTGGCACTATCCTACACACACTAGGGACTCACACTAGGGACTCAGAGGGTGGTGGAGGCCGTTTCTCTGGATGCTTTCAAGAGAGAGCTAGATAGGGCTCTTAAAAATAGCGGAGTCAGGGGATATGGGGAGAAGGCAGGAACGGGGTACTGATTGGAGATGATCAGCCATGATCACATTGAATGGCGGTGCTGGCTCGAAGGGCTGAATGGCCGACTCCTGCACCTATTGTCTATTATCTATTGACATTTTACAATTTTTACCAAAGCCATTTAACCTCCAAAGCTGCACGTTGTTGGAGTGTGGTAGATAACTCACACAGGTCACGGGGACAAGGTACAAATGCTTTACACACAGCACCTGTAGTTACGATGGAACCCGGGCGTCTGGCGCTGTGAGGCAGCAACTCTACTGCTGCACCACCCATTGATTATTGTCACATATATACACCGAGGTACAGTGAAGGGCTTTGTTTTGCCAGCTTTCCAAAGAGATCAGATATACCGTACATTAATGCAATCAAGTCAAAATCGTCTACAATGCGTAGAGCAAAGAGGATGGATTGAACTGGGTCAGGGGCGCTGTAAGGCAGCAACTTCACTGCTGTGCCACCGTGACACCGATAGTCAACCAGGAGCTAGCATGGACTCAATGGGCTGAATCACTTCCTTCTGAGTTGTAACACCATTGATAGTTTCTCATTCGATACCAAAGACGGGTCTCGACCCGAAACGTCACCCATTCCTTCTCGCTAGAGATGCTGCCTGTCCCGCTGAGTTACTCCAGCTTTTTTGCGCCTATCCTCGATTTAAACCAGCATCTGCAGTTCCTTCCTACCCAATGATAGGAATGTTGTCCAACACCTCCCCCCCCTTCTCCCCTTTCATCTTGTACATTCCTACCCACAATGGGTTCTCTGTCTAGGGGTGACGAGACACCAGGGGTGTGGGAGGCCACAAAGAGCATACACTGAGTGGAAAAGAATGAAAGGTATTGAACCGAGAATTTTGGAAAGGGAGGGCATGGATTAAGTTTAGGTTCATGGGTTAACATTAATATTGTCATGTGTGTTGAGGTACAGTGGGAAGCTTGGTTTTGCATGCTATTCAGTCGGGCCAGATAATACGTAGGAAGGAAGTGCAGTTGCTGGTTTAACAGAAGATAGACCTTCAGAAGAAGGGTCATGAGGATAAGGGGGAAATCTTTTACGACTGAGATGAGAAAAACATTTTTCACACAGAGTGGTGAATCTGTGGAATTCGTTGCCACAGAAGGTAGTTGAGGCCAGTTCATTGGCTATATTTAAGAGGGAGTTAGATGTGGCCCTTGTGGCTAAAGGGATCAGGGGGTGGGAGAGAAGGCAGGTACAGGATACTGAGTTGGATGATCAGCCATGATCACATTGAATGACGGTGCAGGCTCGAAGGGCCGAATGGACTAATAATAATAATAATAATAATAATATCTTATTTATATAGCACATTTTTAGTCAACTTGCATTGACCCCAAAGTGCTTCACATAATTACATTACATTTACACACAGGCAAAGGTGGGTGAAGTGTCTTGCCCCAAGGACACGACAGTATGCACTCCAAGCGGGATTCGAACCGGCTACCTTCAGGTCGCCAGCCGAACACTTAGCCCATTGCGCCATCTGTCACCTACTCCTGCACCTATTATCTATGTTTCTATGTTTCTATGTCTCGACCCAAAACGTCACCCATTTCTTCTCTCCAGAGATGCTGCCTGTCCCGCTGAGTTACTCCAGCTGTTTGTGTCCATCTTCAGGCCAGATAATACCATACACAAATGTGTTGGCATCCGCCCGTCTGCGAGAGGGGGGTGACACAGCTTTGATGTTGTCCTGTTTGCAGAGGAGAATGCATCATCTATGGTGTAGGAGGGAACTGCAGATGCTGGTTTAAACCGAAGATAGACACAAAATGCTGGAGTAACTCGGCGGGACAGGCAGCGTCTCTGGAGAGAAGGAATGGGTGACGTTTCGGGTCGAGACCCTTCTTCAAAGACATCTATGGTTGTATTTGCTGCTATGGTCAAGTAGCTTGCATCCAAGATGACGCCCAACCCAACCCAGGTGACTATTGGCGTGCTGCTACAGTAGATCCCCAACCACATATGACAATCGCTCCACACTATCCAATCTCTACTCCCACAGCAACATTCTTACTTTAAATATGATCCTCTGAAACTCCTCTCAGATCCCTTATCATGTATCTATACACTGTATAGATTCCACAGACTCGCAGAGAGTGGTGAGTCTGTGGAATTCTCGCAGAGAGTGGTGAGTGTGGAATTCTCTGCCTCAGAGGGCGGTGGAGGCCGGTTCTCTGGATGCGTTCAAGAGAGAGCTAGATAGGGCTCTTAAAAATAGCGGAGTCAGGGGATATGGGGAGAAGGCAGGAACGGGACACTGATTGGGGATGATCAGCCATGATCACATTGAATGGCGGTGCTGGCTCGAAGGGTCGATTGGCCTACTCCTGCACCTATTGTCTATTGACTATTGTGTATTGTAAACGGCTCAATTGTAATCATGTATAGTCTTTCCGCTGACTGGTTAGCACGCAACAAAAGCATTTCACTGGACCTCGGTACACGTGACAATAAACTGAACTGATCTGAACTAGTATAGTTTAGTTTTGAGTTGTTTTTAGAGATACAGCATGGAAACAGGCCCTTCGGCCCACTTTCTGCCCAACCAATGATCACCCAATACACTAGTTCTATGTTATCCCATTTTTACGGAATCTTCAGAAGTCAAATAACCTTCAAACCTGCACGACTTTGGGATGTGGAAGGAAAACGGAGCTCCCGGAGAAAACCAACGCAGTCACGGGGTGAAGGTACAAACTCCGTACAGACAGCACCTGTAGCCAGGATCGAACCCGGGTCTCTGGCGCTGTGAGGCAGCAACTCTACCGCTGCGCCACCGTGCCACCAAGGTCGATCCTGGACTGGCCATAAATGCAATCAAGTCAAACTCGCAGTCGCTGCCTCAAAAAGGCTGGCCGTATCATCAAAGACCCACACCATCCTGGCCACACACTCATCTCCCCTGCTACCTTCAGGTAGACGGTACAGGAGCCTGATGACTGCAACAACCAGGTTCAGGAATAGCTACTTCCCCTCAGCCATCAGGCTATTAAACCTGGCTCGGACAAAACTCTGATTATTAATAACCATTGTCTGTTATTTGCACTTTACCAGTTTATTTATTCATGTGTGTATATATTTATATCATGGTATATGGACACACTGATGTGTTCTGTAGTAAATGTCTTCTATGTTCTGTGTGCTGAAGCAAAGCAAGAATTTCATTGTCCTATACAGGGACACATGACAATAAACTCACTTGAACTTGAACTCACACACAATAGGCAGAGCCAAGGGGGATGATACAGAGCACAGATAGTCTTCCAATCCATCTATCTATCCAAATATATTTTAAACTTCATAATTGCATCCATTGCTACAGCTTCCTCTGGCAGCTCGTTCTAGATACAGACTACCTTCTAAGTGAACAAAGTTGCCCCTGAAGTTGCTCTTCAATCTCTTCCCTCTCATCTTAGTTGATGGATAGCGTGGTGCTAGTGAAGCGAGGGGAGTGTGAATAACACGTGCGTGTAAACGATGGTGCAAATAATCCCTAGAATGGGGTGGCACGGTGGCCCAGCGGTAGGGTTGTTGCCTTACAGCTCTTGTAGCGCCAGGGACCCGGGTTCGATCCCGATTACGGGTGCTGTCTGTACGGAGTTTGTACCTTCTCCCTGAGACCTCGTGGATTTTCTCCGAGATCTTCGGTTTCCTCCCACACTCCAAAGACGTGTGGCAGGTTTGTAGGTGAATGTAAATTGTCCCTAGTGTGTGTAGGATAGTGTTAGTGTGCGGGGAACGCTGGCCGGCACGGACTCGATGGGCCGAAGGGCCTGTTAAATAACTAAATGCTAGTGTGATTGACTATTATATTTACATTATGTCCTCAATAATAGTAAATAGTAGAACATACGTTATATAAATAATTGCGTAAAGTTTTGGTCTCCTAATCTGATGAAAGACATTCTTGCCATAGAGGGAGTACATAGAAGGTTCACCAGACTGATTCCTGGGATGTCAGGACTTTCATATGAAGAGAGACTGGATAGACTCGGTTTGTACTTGCTAGAATTTAGAAGATTGAGGGGGGATCTTATAGAAACTTACAAAATTCTTAAGGGGTTGGACAGGCTAGATGCAGGAAGATTGTTCCCAATGTTGGGGAAGTCCAGAACAAGGGGTCACAGTTTAATGATAAGGGGGAAATCTTTTAGGACCGAGACGAGGAAAACATTTTTCACACAGAGAGTGGTGAATCTGTGGAATTCTCTGCCACAGAAGGTAGTTGAGGACAGTTCATTGGCTATATTTAAGAGGGAGTTAGATGTGGCCCTTGTGGCTAAAGGGACCAGGGGGTATGGAGAGAAGGCAGGGATGGGATACTGAGTTGGATGATCAGCCATGATCATATTGAATGGCGGTGCAGGCTCGAAGGGCCGAATGGCCTACTCCTGCACCTATTTTCTATGTTTCTATGTTTCTATGTAATTGCAATTTGTAATAATTTAGCGTGGCATAGCAATTAATAATGATAATTGATAATAACGGCAATAATGTAGCTAAGGCAACATAATCAATATCTGTAATTGGTAATAAGGCAATACTTTACTGGGCTGTACAGAAGACACAAATTTCACATGGTGTTTGCACAGTATTTGGTAGGAAACACATTATTTTGTATTTTGAGCACTTACATAAAATTATAAATTCAAGTCAAGTCTAGTCAAGTCAAGAGTCAAGAGAGTTTATTGTCATGTGTCCCAGATAGAACAATGACATTCTTGCTTGCTGCAACACAACAGAATATTGTAGGCATAAATACAGAACAGATCAGTGTGTCCATATACCATCGAATATATATCGACACACATAAATAAACAGATAAAATGCAATAGGTTGTTATAGTTCATAGTTTGTTTGATGTTGTGTTTAATAGCCTGATGGCTGTGGGGAAGTAGCTATTCCTGAACCTGGATGTTGCAGTCTTCAGGCTCCTGTACCTTCTACCTGAAGGCAGCGGGGAGATGAGTGTGTGGCCAGGATGGTGTGGGTCTTTGATGATACTGCCAGCCTTTTTGAGGCAGCGACTGCGATAGATCCCCTCGATGGTAGCGAGGTCAGAACCGATGATGGACTGGGCAGTGTATAAAATAAGTTCATATGACATTTGAAGAACTGACATCAGTCTGAAGAAGGGTCTCGACCCGAAATGTTGCCTATTTCCTTCGCTCCATAGATGCTGCCTCATCCGCTGAGTTTCTCCAGCACTTTCGTCTACCTTCGATTTTCCAGCATCTGCAGTTCCTTCTTAAATAATATGCCCACTAATAACTAACAGCTAACAATGGCCTCTTTCCTTTATCATCGTTACTTTTTTTGCATATCTTCCTTAATTTGTTCTATATCTCTCCATATCACCTTCTATATCTTTAGTTTCCCTCTGCTCTCCCCTGACTCTCAGTCTGCAGAAGGGTCTCCCTTATTGCCATAGAGGGAGTGCAGAGAAGGTTCACCAGACTGATTCCTGGGATGTCAGATGTCTTATGAAGAAAGACTGGATAGGGTTTATAGAATCGGTCCGAAACGTCACACCCATTCCTTCTCTCCAGAGATGCTGCCTGTCCCGCTGAGTTACTCCAGCTTTGTGTGTTCCCACAACGGTTTAAACCAGCATCTGCAGTTCCTTCCCACTAATATTTAGACGATGCTCCCGTTACAATGCCTTGTCTTTGCGTATTGAATTACATGCTCCACATAGTTTTAGTAAGTAACCATTTTCAAATGTAGTGATAATTTGATACTAAAACCATTCATTTTTCACGAACAAACCTTGAAAACCAATGTATTAAATTAAACCCATTCAACCGTTGTAAAGAGGGGAGTCTCCCGCTATTGGTCACTAAAGAACAGACGAGACTGACAGAACTAACCGTTTTAAAATCTTCCGAATAATTTGGCAATTTGATTCTAACGAATTATGTTTTCATTTGTGTAGGAAGGAACTGCAGATGCTGGTTTAAACCGAAGATAGACACTAAATGCTGGAGTAACTCAGCGGGACAGGCAGCATCTCTGGAGAGAAGCAATGGGTGACGTTTCGGGTCGAGACCCTTCTTACAATAGACAATCTGTCAATCTCCTTAATCTACTTAAATTTTTGTAAGGTGTCCTTGAGACTCTTGAAATATATAAATATATATATATGCCCATAAATAAAATGTATTATTATTATTATTAATCTCCGCCTTAAAATTACCCACTGACTTGGCCTCCACAGCCGTCTGTGGCAATGAGTTCCACAGATTCATCACCCTCTGGTTAAAGAAATTGCTCCTCATCTCAACAGAGAATAGACAATAGACAATAGGTACAGGAGTAGGCCATTCGGCCCTTCGAGCCAGCACCGCCATTCAATGTGATCATGGCTGATAATCCCCAATCAGTACCCCGTTCCTGCCTTCTCCCCATATCCCCTGACTCTGCTATCTTTAAGAGCCCTATCTAGCTCTCTCTTGAAAGCATCCAGAGAACCTGCCTCCGCGGCCCTCTGAGGCAGAGAATTCCACAGACTCACCACTCTCTGTGAGAAAAAGTGTTTCCTCATCTCCGTTATAAATGGCTTACCCCTTATTCTTAAACTGTGGCCCTGGTTCTGGACTCCCCCAACATCGGGAACATGTTTCCCGCCCTTAACAATCTTATATGTTTCAATGAGATATCCTCTCATCCTTCTAAACTCCAGAGTGTACAAGCCCAGCTGCTCCATTCTCTCAGCATATGACAGTCCCGCCATCCCGGGAATTAACCTTGTAAACCTACGCTGGGCTCCCTCAATAGCAAGAATGTCCTTCCTCAAATTAGGGGACCAAAACTGCACACAATACTCCAGGTGTTTAAACCGAAGATAGACACAAAAAGCTGGAGTATCTCAGCGGGACAGGCAGCATCTCTGGAGAGAAGGAATGGGTGGCTTTTCGGATCGAGACACTTCTTCAAACATTTTTTTATTTGGTTGGCGCAGGCTCCGGGTTCGATGCCATATTCCTCGTTCGACTGCACAGATCATGCAGGCAAATGGAGTCTCTCCCCTTCTCAGAAAGCCTTTGTACAACTCGCCTGCAAGCATATTTTAATAACAAACCACAAACCCGTCCAATTCATCAGAGCGCAGTTAGTCCCATTGGAAACGAACCAACGTTTTAAATAGACACAAAAAGCTGGAGTCACCCAGCGGGTCAGGCAGCATCTCTAGAGAGGAATAGATGACGTTTCGGGTAGAAACATCACCCACTCATTCTCTCCAGAGATGCTGCCTGTCCCGCTGAGTGACTCCAGCATCTTGTGTCCGGTTATCTCCGGTTTAAAGCAGCATCTGCTGCTCCTTCCTACACAACGATTTAAATAGCTGCTCACAGCCCCTGCCGATGGGATTGAACGGGGGAAACACAATCGCTTTATTTCCCTGGGAACTCAATATTATGCACGGGATAGACACTGCAGTAACTCAGCGGGACAGGCAGCATCTCTGGAGAGAAGGAATGGGTGACGTTTCGGGTCCAGCCACTTCTTCAGACCTTCATCAGCATCTGCATATTATGCATGGGTCTTTGTTAACAAATGCAGAAACAAAGACTTTCTATACAGAAAGTTCCAAAGCGCTGATCTTTATATTTCTTATCACCACCCTGGCCACACACTCATCTCACCCTTATCACCAGGAAGAAGGTACAGGAGCCTGAAAACTGGAACGGGTCAGGTTCAGGAACAGCTACTTCCCGCAGCCATTAAACACGACAAGCTCAAATAAGCTCCGAACTACAGCAATAATAAGACTTGTTACTGCACTATTATTGTTTGTTTTTACAATGTGTACGCATGTGTGCATACGTGTATATGTGTATTTATATGTGTGTGTGTGTGTGTGTATGTGTGTGTGTGTGTGTGTGTGACCATAGACCATACGTGTATACGTATATTTTACATATAATATACGTATACACATACGCACACATATACGTGCACATTGTAAAAACAAACAATAATAGTACAGTAATAACAATACATATGTGTGTATGTGTGTGCGTGATATATATGGTATATTGTCTATGGTCTATGGTCTTGCCATAGAGGGAGTACAGAGAAGGTTCACCAGACTGATTCCTGGGATGGCAGGACTTTCATATGAAGAAAGACTGGATAGACTCGGTTTGTACTCACTAGAATTTAGAAGATTGAGGAGGGATCTTATAGAAACTTACACAATTCTTAAGGGGTTGGACAGGCTAGATGCAGGAAGATTGTTCCCGATGTTGGGGAAGTCCAGAACAAGGGGTCACAGTTTAAGGATAAGGGGGAAGTCTTTTAGGACCGAGATGAGAAAAAACATTTTTCACACAGAGAGTGGTGAATCTGTGGAATTCTCTGCCACAGAAGGTAGTTGAGGCCAGTTCATTGGCTATATTTAAGAGGGAGTTAGATGTGGCCCTTGTGGCTAAAGGGATCAGGGAGTATGGGGAGAAGGCAGGTACAGGATACTGAGTTGGATGATCAGCCATGATCATATTGAATGGCGGTGCAGGCTCGAAGGGCCGAACGGCCTACTCCTGCACCTATTTTCTATGTTTATATATATATATATATATATATATGATATACACACACATATATATGATGTGTGTATATATATATATATATATATATGTGTGTGTGTGTGTGTGTGCGTGGTCTGTATAATTATAATCAAAATAATACTTTATTAGCCAAGTATGTTTTTGCAATATACGAGGGATTTAATTTGCCAAGTCAGTTACAAATAAAGAGCAACAAAACACACAAAATACATTTTAACATAAACATCCACCACAGCGACTCCTCCACATTCCTCACTGTGATGGATGGTGAAACAAAGAGTTCAATCTCTTCCCTTGTTTATATGCGTGTATATGGGCATGGGTATATGTGAGCATGTGCATGTGTGTGTATATGGGCATGGGTATATGTGAGCATGTGCACTGGACATTTGTTCTCGTTTATTATATTGTTTCCAGCGAACTATGTTTACATATTGTGTTGTGCTGCTGCAAGTAAGAATTTCATTGATCTATCTACGACCTGACAATAAACCACACTTGATTTAAACCCGTTGGTTATTTTTTGCTGAGACCATTTCAATTGAACCTGTTGAAAACCCGCTTGAGTTTAGTAATGATCTGTAATTGTGATTTTCCACCAGTAGCTTGCTGGAGATATGTAATCTTACTGAGCGAGTTTGCTCCCATTACAGGGACCTACCTGTGTAAGGAAAGAACTGCAGATGCTGGTTTACACTGAAGATAGACACAAAATGCTGGAGTAACTCAGCGGGACAGGCAGCATCTCTGGAGAGAAGGAATGGGTGACGTTTCGGGTCGACACCCTTCTTGTGTGAGTGGGTCAGCGTGGGCCGAAGGGCCTGTTTCCATGCTGTAAACGAAACTACCTGATACCAGCTGAATCTGAGCCGGAAAGGCGAGGGGCGGAGAGGTAGCGGGCGGCGAAAGGGAGAGAGGCAACTTATGTCAACTTTGAAGAAGTTCTCCTCTCTCCGACCAGGCGCGTTGCCCTCTCCCCTGACTCTCAGTCTGAAGAAGGGTCTCGACCCGAAATGTCCCCCGTTCCTCCTCTCCACAGATGCTGCCCGTCCCGCTGAGTTTCTCCAGCATTTTGTGTCTATTAACCAGAGGCATCATTTACTGAAACAACAATAACTGGTTCAGAATTGAGAGCAAGGTCGCACAGTCTGTGAAGGTTCGGTGAAATGACATTGGACATAACATTGACCAGAGGGCATTTGTATAAATGCAGGTGAATCCTCACTACGAGGCAATGATAGCACGGTTGGTCTAAATCTACACTGGAGCAAGGCTGTGGTGAGATGAATGATTCAGTTTTAGTTTAGTTTTAGTTCAGAGATACGACTTGTATTAGTCGCGGTTTGTGAGACCATGCCAGCAAGCTCCCTGTCCTTGATCGACTGGAAGAAAGACACAGCATGGAAACAGGCCCTTCGGCCCATCGATCACCCGTTCACACTAGTTCTATGTTATCCCACTTTCTCATCCACTAGGGACGATTTACAGAGGGCCGATGAACCCACTTTGGGATGTGGGAGGAAACCGGAGTCATAGAGTGATACAGCGTGGAAACATCGGCCCAACTTGCCCACGCCGGCCAACATGTCCCAGCTGCACTAGTCCCACACCTCCCTGCGTTTGGCCCATATCCCTCTAAACCTGGCCTCTCCACGTTACTGGATACACGTGTCTTTGGAGGAGCAGCACCTCATATTCCGCTTGGGCATTCTTCACCCCAGCGGTATGAACATTGACTTCTCCAATTTCAGGTAGTCCTTGCTGTCTCCACCCCTTCTCAGCTCTCCCTCAGCCCTCTTCCCCTCCCCTCCCCCTCCCACTCTCATATCAGCCTGAAGATGGGGGCATATTTCCTTCGCTCCATAGATGCTGCCTCACCAGCTGAGTTTCTCCATCACTTTTGTCTACCTTCGATTTTCCAGCATCTGCAGTTCCTCCTTAAACACGTCTTAAATGTTCCGATAGTACCTGCCTCAACTTTCCACACGAAATCCACACAGTCACAGGGAGAACGTGCAAACTCCACATAGACAGCCGCCGAGAGCACACAAGAAGGGTCTCGACCCGAAACGCCACCCAGTGCTTCTCTCCAGAGATGTTGCCTGTCCCGCTGAGTTATTCCAGCTTCTTGCGTCTATCTACAGGGTCCCACCTTCATGTTCTCTGCCACAGAGGGTAGTTGAGGCCAGTTCATTGGCTATATTTAAGAGGGAGTTAGATGTGGCCCTTGTGGCTAAGGGGATCGGGGGGTATGGAGAGAAGGCAGGTACCGGATACTGAGTTGGATGATCAGCCATGATCATATTGAATGGCGGTGCAGGCTCGAAGGGCCGAATGGCCTACTCCTGCACCTATTTTCTATGTTTCTATGTTTCTATGTTACAAGTGTAAAGGAAACCGAGTGCGGGAGGTCAAATCTATCCGCCATCTCTTGAAGATGCCTCCGTTCTAAATGGGTTACTCCTTATTCCAGAACCAGGGGCCACACAGTTTAAGAATAAGGAGTAAGCCATTTAGAACGGAAACGAGGAAACACTTTTTCTCACAGAGAGTTGTGAGTCTGTGGAATTCTCTGCCTCAGTGGAGGCAGGTTCTCTGGATGCTTATCATGCTTATCAAACACCTCTCAGATCCCTTATCATGTATCTATACACTGTATAGATTCCACAGACTCGCAGAGAGTGGTGAGTCTGTGGAATTCTCACAGAGAGTGGTGAGTGTGGAATTCTCTGCCTCAGAGGGCGGTGGAGGCCGGTTCTCAGGATGCTTTCAAGAGAGAGCTAGATAGGGCTCTCAAAAACAGCGGAGTCAGGGGATATGGGGAGAAGGCAGGAACGGGGTACTGATTTGGGATGATCAGCCATGATCATATTGAATGGCGGTGCTGGCTCGAAGGGCCGAATGGCCTACTCCTGCACCTATTTTCTATGTTTCTATGTTTCAATCTATCCGCCTCATGATTTTATACCCTCTACAAGATCACCCTCATCCTCCTGCGCTCCATGGAATAGAGACCCAGCCCACTCAACCTCTCCCTGTAGCTCACACCCTCTGGCCCTGGCAACATCCTCGTCAGTCTCCTCTGTACCCCTTCCAGCTTGTCAACATCTTTCCCATAACACGGTGCCCAGAACTGAACACACGTCTCCTTGCACATCGGCGCTCATCTTTATTTGCAACGGAGAAAAGTGCGTTTAGTCATCAATAATGTACGCGCCAGTGTGTGTTTCCCCGAAGGAGGAGCGTTTGCAGATTAAAGTCCCGCATTAATAAAACAACTCGCATCTGCCGGGTCCCACTCGCGACAATAGCTGGGCAAAGTGGCAGTGCAGCGGTGCGCACTCACAGAGAGTTCACAGAACCGCCGGCACTAGTGGGCAACACTGGGATACCCTGACCACTGTGGCCCCGCTCCCTGTGCTGCCTGCTTACCGCGGCCAGAACTCACACTGGATAACATGAACGCTTCATCCCCTCCCCCCCCCCCCCCCCCCCCCCCCTTTTCCCCCCCCTCTCCCTCTCCCCCCCCCTCCCCCCCCCCCCCCCTCCCTCCCCTTTTCGGCTCTCACCCCCCTCCCCCTCCCCCTCCCTCTTTCCTCATCTGCCCCTCCCTCCTCTCTCCCCTCTCCACCCCCTCCCACTCCCCTCCCTCCCCCTCTCCCTCCCCTCCTCTCTTCCCCTCTCACCCCCCTCCCTCTCCCATCCCCCTCTTCCCCCTCTCCCCTCCCTCTTTCCCTCATCTGCCCCTCCCCTCCTCTCTCCCCTCTCTCCCCCCCTCCTCCCCCTCCCTCCCCTCCTCTCTTCCCTCTCACCCCCTCCCTCTCCATCCCCCTCTCCCCCCCTCTCCCCTCCCTCTCTTTTCCTCATCTGCCCCTCCCCTCCTCTCTCCCCTCTCACCCCCTCCCTCTCCATCCCCCTCTTCCCCCTCTCCCCCTCCCTCTTTCCTCATCCCATGCCCCTCCCCTCCTCTCTTCCCCTCTGCTCCCTCTTCCATCCTCTCTCCCTCTCTCTCTCTCTGCCCCTTCCCCCCTCCCCCCCCCCCTCTCTGCCCTCTCCCCCCCGTTCCCTGCCCCCCTCCCTCCTTTCTGCTCCCTCCCTGCCCCTCTCCATCCCCTCCTCTCTCCCCTCTCCACCCTCCCCCCCCCCTCTCCTCCCCCCTCCAGGTGGCGTCCTCTCTTCCCCTCGCACCCCCCCTCTCACCCCCCCCCCGCTCATTGATGCCCCCCTCTCACATCCTATCCCTCTCTCCTCTTTCCTCATCTGCCCCTCCCTTCCTCTCCCCCCTCTCACCCCCCTCCCCCATCCGCTCCCCTCTCTCTCTGCCCCTTCCTCCCTCTCTCCCGCCTCTCCCCCCCTCTCTGCCCTCTCCCTCTCTCTCGTTGAAGCGTGCACCCCCTCCCACCTTTCTGCTCCCGGAACCCCCCCCCCCCTCGTCTCTGCCCCTTCCCCTCAGCAGCTTTTTAGTCGGAGTTAACGATGCCGAGACCAGAAGGTTGTCACGCTTCCCGTTATGTAGAGGAGAACACGGTGGCGAAGTTACAGACTTTAATACAATAACTCTTAACACCGTGATACACCGTCACACCCTGGCTACCTTTGATCAACGTTTATAGACACACAAAGCTGCAGTAACTCAGCGGGCCAGGCAGCATCGGTCAGTCTGAACGGTCTCGATCCGAAACGCCACCTATTCCTTCTCCCCAGAGATGTTGCCTAACCTGCCGAGTTACTCCAGCTTTTGGTGTCTACCTTCGGTCTAAACCAGCACCTGCAGTTCCTTCCTACACATTTGTTCATTGTTTGTTCCCTTTAGAAACATAGAAACATAGAAAATAGGTGCAGGAGGAGTCCATTCGGCCCTTCGAGCCTGCACCGCCATTCATTGTGATCATGGCTGGTCGTCCCCTATCAATAACCCATGCCTGCCTTCTCCCCATATCCCTTGATTCCACTAGCCCCTAGAGCTCTATCTAACTCTCTCTTAAATCCATCCAGTGACTTGGCCTCCACTGCCCTCTGTGGCAGGGAATTCCACAAATTCACAACTCTCTGGGTGAAAACGTTTTTTCTCACCTCAGTCTTAAATGGCCTCCCCTTTATTCTAAGACTGTGGCCCCTGGTTCTGGACTCGCCCCACATTGGGAACATTTTTTCCTGCATCTAGCTTGTCCAGTTCTTTTATAATTTTATATGTTTCTATAAGATACCCCCTCATCCTTCTAAACTCCAGTGAATACAAGCCTAGTCTTTTCAACCTTTCCTCATATGACAGTCCCGCCATCCCAGGGATCAATCTCATGAACCTACGCTGCACTGCCTCAATCACAAGGATGTCCTTCCTCAAATTAGGAAAATATATATTTCCTATATTTTCTATTGCATGGCCTCTGTTTTTTCCAGTGAACAAGACTAATTGATGTGTAGGAAGGAACTGCAGATGCTGGTTTACACCGAAAATAGACACTAAACCCTTTGGAAAGGAGTAAATGAGGAATTACTCTCGCTAGTGGCTGGTGGATCTGTGGAATTCATTGCCACAGACGGTTTGTGGAGGCCAAGTCAATTGATATTTTAACGGTGGAGATTGATAGATTCTTGTTTAATTTCCACATCCACTCTATCCAAGCCTTTCGTTATTCTGTACGTTTCAATGAGGTCCCCCCTCATTCTTCTAAACTCCAGCGAGTACAGGCCCAGTGCGGACAAACGCTCTTCAGATGCTAACTCACTCATTCCTGGAATCAATAGACAATAGACAATAGACAATAGGTGCATGAGTAGGCCATTTGGCCCCTCGAGCCAACACCGCCATTCAATGTGATCATGGCTGATCATCCCCAATCAGTACCCCGTTCCTGCCTTCTCCCCATATCCCTGACTCCGCTATTTTCAAGAGCCCTATCGAGCTCTCTCCTGAAAGCATCCAGAGAACCGGCCTCCACCGCCGTCTGAGGCAGAGAATTCCACAGACTCACCACACTCTGTGAGAAAAAGTATTTCCTCGTCTCCGTTCTAAATGGCTTACTCCTTATTCTTAAACAGGGGCCCCTGGTTCTGGACTCCCCCAACATCGGGAACACGTTTCCTGCCTCTAGCGTGTCCAAGCCCTTAACAATCTTATATGTTTCAATGAGATATCCTCTCATCCTTCTAAACTCCAGAGTGTACAAGCCCAGCTGCTCCATTCTCTCAGCATATGACGGTCCCGCCATCCCGGGAATTAACCTTGTAACCCTACGCTGGGCTCCCTCAATAGCAAGAATGTCCTTCCTCAAATTAGGGGACCAAAACTGCACACAATACTCCAGGTGTGGTCTCACTAGGGCTCTGTACAACTGCAGAAGGATTCTTGAAAACCTCCTCTGGACATCCTTCCTCAGATATGGGGCCCAAATTTGCTCACAGTACTCTAAATGCAGGCTGAACAGCGCCTTGTAGAGTCTATTTCTCTCAGCGGGCCAGGCAGCATCTCTGCAGAAGAGGAATAGCTAAAGCCGCTTTGCATCAATGCAAAACATTGTACAGTGTCTCAGAACAGCCGGTGGCAAGATTGTGCCCTGAGGTAAACGGTAGCATTGGGTCAGGGTGATCAACGAACAAAACAACATGTGGCTGGAGGTGCACAAGTTAAAGTAAGAACAACGCTCTGGGAATGTGTGGGAAGGAACTGCAGATGCTGCTTTACACCGAAATGCACACAGCATGCTGGAGTAACTCAGCGGGACAGGCAGCATCTCTGGAGAACAGGAACTCTAGTGGGAGAGTCTGGGACCAGAGGTCACAGCCTCAGAATTAAAGGTCGTTCCTGCAGGAAGGAGATGAGGAAGAATTTCTTTAGTCAGAGGGTGGAATTCATGGCCATGGAAGGCTGTGGAGGACAAGTCAATGGATATTTTTAAGGCAGAGATAGATAGATTCTTGATTAGTGCGGGTGTCAGGGGTTATGGGGAGAAGGCAGGAGAATGGGGTTAGGAGGGAGAGATAGATCAGCCATGATTGAATGGCGGAGTAGACCTGATGGGCCGAATTGCCTCATTCTGCTCCTGCAACTAATGAACATGTAGAAAGTGCTAGAGTAACTCAGCGGGTTTTATTTATAACATTGAAACATTGTTTCGCGTCTCCTGTGTATGAATGGTGCCTTGAAATCACATTGAAATCACTGGCCCAGCGGTAGAGTTGCAGCCGTTTACAGCACCAGAGACCCGGGTTCGATCCTGACCACGGGTGCTGCCTGTGCGGAGTTTGCACGTTCTGCCAATGACCGTGTGGATTTCGTGTGGAAAGTTGAGCCAGGCACAATCGCAACGCTCAATCCACATTTAGACAGAAGGATATGGGCCAAACGCAGGCAGGTGGGACTAGTGCAAATGGGACATGTTAGCCGGTGTGAGCAAGTTGGGCTGAAGGGCCTGTTTCCATGCTGTGTCTTTCTTCCTGTCGACCAAGGACAGGGAGCTTGCTGGCATGGTCTCACAAACCGCGACTAACACAAGGCGTATCTCTAAACTAAAACAGAATCATTCATCGATCTCACCACAGCCTTGCTCCAGTGTAGATTTAGACCAACCGTGCTATCATTGCCTCATAGTGAGGGTTCACCTGCATTTATACAAATGCCCTCTGGTCAATGTTATTTCCAATGTCATTTCACCGAACCTTCACAGACTGTGCGACCTTGCTCTCAATTCTGAACCAGTTATTGCTGTTTCAGTAAATGATGCCTCTGGTTAATAGACACAAAATGCTGGAGAAACTCAGCGGGACGGGCAGCATCTGAGGAGAGGAGGAACGGAGGACATTTCGGGTCGAGACCCTTCTTCAGACTGAGAGTCAGGGGAGAGGGCAACGCGCCTGGTCGGAGAGAGGAGAACGTCTTCAAAGTTGACATAAGTTGCCTCTCCACCTCTCGCCGCCCGCTACCTCTCCGCCCCTCGCCAGTTGGTATCATAAATACATAAATTTACAGCATGGAAACAGGCCCTTCGGCCCAACGAGTAAACGCTGACCATCGATCACCCATTCACACGAGAAGGGTCTCGACCCGAAACGTCACCCATTCCTTCTCTCCAGAGATGCTGCCTGTCCCACTGAGTTACTCCAGCATTTTGTGTCTATCTTCGGTGTAAACCAGCACCTGAAGTTCCTTCTGACACACCAGTGCGATGTTACCCCACTTACCCATCCACACCCTACACACTAGGGGCAATTTACCCGTTTGCCCATTGTTTAGTTTGAAGACACAGAAGTGGAAACAGGCCATTCGGCCCCCCGAGTCCAGAACAGCCAGCAATGCCCTACCCTGGCACTATCCTACACACACTAGGGACAATTTAGAAACATAGAAACATAGAGAATAGGGGCAAAGGAGGCCATTCGGCCCTTCGAGCCAGCACCGCCATTCATTGTGATCATGGCTGATCTCCCCTATCAATAACCCGTGCCTGCCCTCTCCCCGTATCCCTTGACTCCACTAGCCCCTAGAGATCTATCTAATTCTTACAGAAGCCAATGAGCCTGTAAACCCGCATGTCTTTGGGATGTGGAGGGGAAACCGGAGCACCCGGAGGAAACCCGCGCGGTCACAGGGAGAACGGGCTAATTCTACACACACGCACACACACACACACACGCACACACACGCGCACACACACACACACACACACACACAGATACACACACACACACACACACACACACAGCAGCCGATGCCAGTATCGAACCCCTGTCTCTCTGGCGCTGTGAGGCAGCAACTCTACCGCTGTGCATGACAGCATGTTAACGCACATTGTGGACATCATCACAGGCAGCGGGACAGCACACAGGAGGCAGAGTGCGTGACTCAGTATTCACACAGAGAGTACAGCGGCCAACTTCAACCCGGTGGGTGGGAAGGCGCTCTCGCTGCCTCAGTGTTGCGGAGTTGCTAACAATGCCGCCTCGACATATTTAACAGCGGCGCTGCCACAGAGCAAGGCGCAAACGGCCATTATATCCCTGGGTTTAGCTGTGTTTTTGTGGGTGAACTGGCAGCGGGCTGTGCCGGCGAGGGTAACACGGCCTGAATACTGAGTCCCTTTCCCCTATTGTTGCGCTCTCTCTCTATTTTTTAATAAGTAAACGCGCTCCAGAAAGCCGCCGGCGTGCCAACTTTGTGCTCAGAATGACAAGTCAGGCACCAGCTCTCTCAGACTGCCGGAGGGGGGTGGGTGTGGGCACACGGGCAGGGCCATGCCAGCGCCCCATTGTACAGGCTGGGCACTGGTGTGGAAGGGCGGGGGGCTTCGGCCCGTTTCTACCCTCCCCCCCACCACCCACTCCTCTCTCTTGCCCCTGACCCACCCCACTGCCTCTGCTCTCCCCCCCCCTTCACCCTTTCTGCCCCTCAACCTCTGCTCACCTCCTCACCCTCGACCCCACTGCCCCTCACCCTTATACCCTCCCACACCCTCTGCCCCCTCCCTCTCCATCACTGTTTCCCCCCCCCCCTCATATCTGCTCCCCTCCTTCACCACAAGCTCTCCTCCCCCCTCCCCTTCCCCCCTCTGCCCCCCCCCTCCCCCTCTCTATACCCTCCTTTCCCCCCCCCCCCCCTCTATAACCCTCCCCCCCTCTGCCCCCCCTCCCCCCCCCTCTATAACCCTCCCCCCCTCCCCCCCCCCCCCCCTCTATAACCCTCCCCCCCTCTGCCCCCCCCCCCCTCTACCCTCCCCCCCCCCTCTGCCCCCCCCCCCCCCCCTCTATAACCCTCCCCCCCCCTGCCCCCCCCCCCCCTCTATAACCCCCCCCCCTCTGCCTCTGCCCCCCCACCCCCCTCTATAACCCTCCCCCTCAACTATCCCTCACTCTCTGCGCCCCCGCGCTCACCCCCACACCCACCCATCACCCACCCATCACCCACCCATCACTCACCCACCCACCCATCACCCACCCATCACCCACCCATCACCCATCACCCACCACCCAGTGCCCGTCCGTCACTGCCCTCCAGAAGGCAGTGTGGTGCCACTGTCTATAACCCAGGCCACCCAGAAGAATATTTCACCATTGGGACTATCACCATTTAATGCTCAGCATGAAACTTCTCAGCAAGGTGCATTAGTTCAAAATCCATTTCCCACCAAGCTGCCTTTGCTGACCTTCCTGGAGGTGGTGAGCGGAGGAGTGGATTCTCAACACCCTGAAAGTGAGCATCAGAACCCAAGTAGACCATGACCTGGTGCGCTTGCCTTCATCAGTCAGGAAGTCATCATGCAGCTTTTTCTCGGAAAGATAGACAAATAAATGCTGGAGTAACTCAGCGGATCAGGCAGCATCTCTAGAGGACATTGATATGTGACGTTTCGGGTCGGGACCCTTCTTCAGTCTCTTAAGATAATGACTGACCCACTGAGTTACTCCAGCATCTTGTCTCTATCTTTTGGTGCAAAGCCGTTTCTGTAGATCCTTTTGATTGCGGACTTTGTTTGGGCCACATTTGGAGTATTGTGTGCAATTCCAGTTTTCAGTTCAGTTCAGTTTTAGGTTTTAGTTTAAGTTTAAATTTTAGTTTTAGGTTAAGGTTAAGGTTAGTTTAGTTTAGTTTAGTTTAGTTTAGTTTAGTTCTGTTTAGTTTAGTTTTGGTTCATTTCGTTTAGTTTGGTTCAGTTCAGTTTAGTTTAGTTTAGTTTAGTTTAGAGAAACAGCATGGAAACAGGCCCTTCAGCCCACTGAGTCTGCACCGACCAGCGATCCTCCCGTACACCCTGCACTTGTTTGTATGACTGCAGAAACCCAAACTCAATGGGGTTCAAATGACAACAAATAAATTGTCTACATATATCAATGCTACCCTCCACACTAGGGACAATTTACAGACTTTACCATAGCCAATTAACCTACAAGCTTTGAAGTGTGGGAGGAAACTGGAGCACCTGGAGAAATGCCACACGGCTCACAGGGAGAATGTACAAATTCCGTATGGACAGCACCAGTAGTTGGGATCGAACCCGGATAAGCAACTCAACCACCTGTGCCATCCAGGAACGATGGATGGAGGAAGGATTTGTAGCGTTTTCCTTCCAACAGCCTTTGCCGTCCTTTGTTGAGGTGGGGAAAACAGGAGAAGCAGACAAGAGGTAGGTTAGCTCATGCCGATAGACAATAGACAATAGGTGCAGGAGTTGAGGCCATTCGGCCCCTCGAACCAGCACCGCCATTCAATGTGATCATGGCTGATTGTCCCCAATCAGTACCCCGTTCCTGCCTTCTCCCCATATCCCCAGACTCCACTATTTTTAAGAGCCCTATCTAGCTCTCTCTTGAAAGTATCCAGAGAACCCGCCTCCACCGCCCACTGAGGCAGAGAATTCCACAGACTCACAACTCTCTGTGAGGAAAAGTGTTTCCTCGTCTCCGTTCTAAATGGCTTACCCCTTATTCTTACACTGTGGCCCCTGGTTCTGGACTCCCCCAACATCGGGAACATGTTTCCTGCCTCTAGCGTGTCCAAACCCTTAACAATCTTATATGTTTCAATAAGATCCCCTCTCATCCTTTTAAACTCCAGAGGATACAAGCCCAGCCGCTCCAGTCTCTCAGCTTATGACAGTCCCGCCATCCCGGGAATTAACCTGGTGAACCTACGCTGGGCTCCCTCAATAGCAAGAATGTCCTTCCTCAAATTAGGGGACCAAAACTGCACACAATACTCCAGGTGTGATCTCTCTAGGGCTCTGTACAACTGCAGAAGGAATTCCATGGTGAGCTCTCTTGCGCAGGAGAGGATAGGCAGGTGATAGTCATCACTAACAAATCATACTTACATCAAGTTCACATCCACGATACTAATGGATTCAGAGATACTTTGCCAAGGAAGCAGCTGGTTCTGGCACCGTGCTACTAAATCACACCAACATTTAGAAGGTGGGAGAGTAGATCTCAAATGTTACTGCAATGTGTGGGCTCTGACAAGGATCATCCTGGGCCAGGCTCCAAGCTGAGGTGATGCCAGTTTCTAAATCCACCCCACATCTTTATCCAAAGAGCCCAGCTTTAGAAGGACAGGGATATCATCAGGGGGAATGAATGGCCTTGTTCAGAGGCCAGGGTCAACTGGCCTTCACTGTTCGATCGTGTAGCAAGGAACTGCAGACACTGGTTTAAATCGAAGATAGACACAATATGCTGGAGTAACTCAGCGGGACAGGCAGCATCTCTGGGGAGAAGGAATGGGTGACGTTTCGGGTCGAAAGTCTGAAGAAGGGTCTCGACCCAAAACGTCACCCATTCCTTCTCTCCAGAGATGCTGCCTGTCCCGCTGAGTTACTCCAGCATTTTGTGTCTATCTTTAATTGATCGATACTTTATTGGCACATGTAGCTAGGCACGGTGAAATTCTTTGTTTTCCAAGCAACACACAAAGTGCTTTTATGATGAGTTCAATGTCCTACAACTAACCAAATACATTCTGAAGATGGACACAAAGTGCTGGAGTAACTCAGCGGGGCAGGCAGCATCTCCGGAGAGAAGGAATGGGTGACGTTTCAGGCCAAGACCACTTCTTCAGACTGAGAGTCAGGGGAGCGGGAAACTGGAGGCGTGTAAAGGTACAGAACAAGTTACAGCCGACACTGATGGCCAAAGAGCCCACAATGGTCCAATGTTGGTTGTGGAAGAGGTGACAACAAAGAGATATATCGGTGCAAACAGTGGAACTAGCAGGATGATTAGAGGTGGAGGGGGATGGAGAGAGAGGGAAAGCAAGGGCTACTTGAAGTTAGAGAAGCCAATGTTCATAACACTGGGGTGTAAGCTGCCCAAGTGAAATACGAGGTGTTGTTCCTCCAATTTGCGCTGGGCCTTACTCTGACAGTGGAGGAGGCCCAGGAGTGAAAGGTCAGTGTGGGAATGGGAGGGGGAGATCAAGTGTTTGGCAACCGGGAGATCAGGCAGGTCCAGGCAGACGGAGCGGAGGTGATCAGCGAAACGATCGCCGAGCCTGCACTTGGTCTCGCCGATGTATAGGGAACAGCGGGAGCAGCGGATACAGTAGATGAGGTTGGAGGAGGTGCAAGTGAACCTCTGCCTCACCTGGAAAGACTGTCAGGGTCCTGGATGGAGTTGAGGGAGTTGGAATAGATCACTGTTTCCCAGGTGAACTCTATTGCACAGGAGAGTATAGGCAGGTGACACAAACAAATGAGACATACACCAAGTTCCCATCCATGATACTAATGGATTCAGGGATACTTTGCCATGGAAGCAGCTGGTTATGGCACCGTGCTACTAAAATCACAACAACATTTCGAAGGTGGGAGAGTATGTCTCAAATGTTACTGCAATGTGTAAGGTCTTGCACTGCAGGTCAGGCAGCATCTGTGGAGAAAAATGGATGGGTGACGTTTCAGGTTGGGGCTCGTCATTGGTCTCTTGAGATGCTGCCCGACACTCTGAGTTACTCAAGTCAAGAGCCAAGTGTGTTTTATTGTCATGTGTCCCAGATAGGACGATGAAATTCTTGCTTGCTGCAGCACAACACAATATGTAAGCTTAGTACACAATGGGAGAAGGAAACGTTCAGTGTGTGTATATACACTTGCACACATACTCAATAAATAAACAAATATAGTGCATTAATAATAATAGTCTATTGCAGTTCAGAGCTTATTTGATGTCGTGTTTAATAGCCTGATGGTTGTCGGGAAGAAGCTGTTCCTGAACCTGGATGTTGCAGATTTCAGGCTCCTGTACCTTCTTCCCGATGGCAGGGGAGAGATGAGTGTGTGGGCGGGATGGTGTGGGTCTTTGATGATGTTGGTGGCCATCTTGATTTTGATAGATCTCCTTTGATGGTGGGAGGTTTTGAGGTCAGCATTTTGTGTCTGTCTATGGTGTAAACTAGCATCTGTAGTTCCTTTTTATTGCAGTTTTGTTGGGCTTTGGTTAGGCCACATTTGCATCCGGGCAAAACTCACATAGTCACGGGGAGATGGTACAGACTGTACCTGCACTCAGGATCGAACCTGGGTCTCTGGCGCTGTCAGGCGGGAACTCTACCGCTGTACCACCATGCCACCCCCACCACATCCTCCAGCCTTCCCTCCAATCCCACTAGAAACCATAGAAACATAGGAAATAGGTGCAGGAGTAGGCCATTTGGCCCTTCGAGCCTGCACCGCCATTCAATACGATCATGGCTGATCAGTAACAAAATAAGGGAGGAATTTCCGAAGGTAGACACAAAAGGCTGGAGTGACTCAGCGGGACAGGCAGCATCTCTGGAGGGAAGGAATGGGTGGCGTTTCGGGTCGAGACCCTTCTTCAGACTGAGGAATTGACGAATTGAAGACTGAAGCGGGGAAGGAATTTTCTCTTGGGTCAGCTGAGGATTTGCTATGGTTTTCGAGAAGGGCCTGGAAGAAAACACTGGAGAGACACCAGGGGAAAAATTAATTAGGAGAAAGTCTGCAGAAGAAAGATGACATCAGCTAATTTAGACTGAAGGCTGATCGAGGAATGAGATCAGACTCCTGTTTCCACCCCATCTTCAGTTTACATGCACAGAGGTTCCTGCAATTCATTTGCAAGTCAGAACACACACATTCTCTGTTCCCATCTCAGGTAGACTTCTAATATCTCTGCTTCGTCGCAGCGCCAGACACCCCCGGTTCAATCCTGACCTCGGGTGCTGCCTGTGTGGAGTTTGCATGTTCTCCTGCTAGGTTTCCTCCAGTTTCCTCCCACATCCCAAAGACGTGCAAGTTTGCAGGTTAATCATTGAGTCAGAGCGATACAGCATGGAAACAGGCCCTTCAGCCAAACTTACACACACCAATCAACATGTCCCATCTACGCTCGTCCCATCTGTGCATGTACCTGTCCAAATGTTACTACAACGTTGCGATACTACCAGCCTCAACTACCTCCACCAGCAGCTCTTTACATACACCCGTACTTTCCATACACCCACCTCTGTGAAAACATTACCCTCAGGTTCCTATTAAATCTTTTCCCCATCACCCTAAACCTATGTGGTCTGGTCCTCGATTCACCTACTCTGGGCAAGAGATTCTGTATGTCTACCCGATTTTGCTGATTATTTTATAAACCTCTATAAGATCACCCCTCATCCCCCTTCGCTCCAAGGTTTAAAGTAAGCATACCAAATTCAACACTACCATTTAAACATATACCCTCTGGTTTTTGATTTCCCTACTCTGGGGAAGAGAATCTGTGCGTCTACCTGTTCTATTCCTCTCATGATTTTGTACATGATCTATAATCGGCCCTTGGTAAATTGGTCATAAGTTGATGTTCACAAGTGATAATAGACAATAGACAACAGATGCAGGAGTAGACCATTCGGCCCTTCGAACCAGCACCGCCATTCAATGTGATCATGGCTGATCATCCCCAATCAGTACCCCGTTCCTGCCTTCTCCCCATATCCCCTGACTCCATTATCTTTAAGAGCCCTATCTAGCTCTCTCTTGAAAGCATCCAGAGAACCTGCCTCCACCGCCCTCTGAGCCAGAGAATTCCACAGACTCACCACTCTCTGTGAGAAAAAGTGTTTCCTCGTCTCCATTCTAAATGGCTTACTCCTTATTCTTAAACAGTGTGGCCCCTGGTTCTGGACTCCCCCAACATTGGGAACATGTTTCCTGCCTCTAGCGTGTCCAAACCCTTCACAATCTTATATTTTCAATGATATCCCCTCTCGTCCTTCTAAACTCCAGAGTGTATAAGCCCAGCAGCAGGATTAGGCCATTCGGCCCATCAAGTCTACTCCACCCTTTAATCATGGCTGATCTATCCCCCTCTCAACCGCTTCTCCTGCCTTCTCCCCATAACCCCTGACACCCTAGTGTGTATGGAATAGATGGGACAGTGGGATAACATAGAACTAGTGGGAACGGGTCGGACTCAGTGGGCCTAAGGGCCTGTTACCATGCTGTATCTCTAACGTCTAAACTAAAACCATCCCGAGAGATGAAATAGTTAAGCAGGAAATGAAATGAGTGCAAATCGTAGGATGTTTCGGTGAGAAGAAATACTAAAGTAGCAGAGACTGGAGTTTTGTAGATAGATCAACAGATCAGAAACTTCAAAACACATGTTAAATGCTCACAAGGCTGATAATAAAAAGTGAAGCCAGAGCAACCATAAATAATGACGGCCAACTATAAAATGGCAGATTAGACTCACTAAAAGGGAGTCTGAGAACAAACCAGTGGAACAGTAAAGGGGAATTAAGGGAGTGTTTTTCTTTTCAGAGGTAGTTAGAAAATGTCAGGGCTAACCTCCTAAAGAATAAATTAAGCAGGAGAGATATTAAGGGAATCCTTGGTCAAGAGTCAAGCTTGTTTTATTACCATATTTTCCAGAGAGAACAATGAAATTCTTACTTGCAGCAGCACAACACAATATGTAAACATAGTACACTGTAAATAATATAATAAACAAGAACAAATGTTCAATGTATTCACATGCTCACATATGAAGAAAGACTGGATAGACTCGGCTTGTACTCGCTAGAATTTCGGAGATTGAGAGGGGATCTTATAGAAACTTACAAAATTCTTAAGGGGTTGGACAGGCTAGATGCAGGAAGATTGTTCTCAATGTTAGGGAAGTCCAGGACAAGGGGTCAAAGCTTAAGGATAA
Organism: Leucoraja erinaceus; assembly: GCF_028641065.1. Taxonomy (NCBI): domain Eukaryota; kingdom Metazoa; phylum Chordata; class Chondrichthyes; order Rajiformes; family Rajidae; genus Leucoraja; species Leucoraja erinaceus. The sequence continues at coordinate 1,068,026 of NC_073415.1, read as the reverse complement.
GGGGGGAATCCTTTAAAACCGAGATGAGAAGAACTTTTTTCACACAGAGAGTGGTGAATCTCTGGAACTCTCTGCCACAGAGGGTAGTTGAGGCCAGTTCATTGGCTATATTTAAGAGGGAGTTAGATGTGGCCCTTGTGGCTAAGGGGATCAGGGGGTATGGAGAGAAGGCAGGTACGGGATACTGAGTTGGATGATCAGCCATGATCATATTGAATGGCGGTGCAGGCTTGAAGGGCCGAATGGCCTACTCCTGCACCTAATTTCTATGTTTCTATGTTTCTATACACCAATGTGTATAGAATATAAATATATATATATATTTATATAATGTATGTATATATATGTACACACATTTATGCACACACACACATTTATATAATGTATATATATAGTATATATATGTACACACATATATGCACACACACACATTTATACAATGCATATATATATATAGTATATATATGTTCACACATATATGCACACACACACATTTTTATAATGTATATATAGTATATATATATGCACACACATATATGCACACACACATTTATATAATGTATATATATAGTATATATGTACACACATATATGCACACACACACATTTATACAATGTATATATATAGTATATATATGTACACACATATATGCACACACACACATTTATACAATGTATATATATAGTACATATATATATACGTACACACATATACGGATGCACATATGTATACATATGTATACATACGTGTACACGAAAAACAAGCACAAACTAAAAGTGCAATAATGACAATGGTGGTCTATGTAGCTCCGAGCTTATTTGAGGTGTGAAGTCATTGTGGAATACAGACAAAAACTCTGGAACTTACTCCATAAACCTCTTCTCTTTTACCTCTTTCTTCCAATCTCATCTTCATAAATTAACGTTCACAAGTGATAGGAGCAGGATTAGGCCATTCGGCCCATCAAGTCTACTCCGCCATTCATTCATGGCCGATCTATCTCCCCCTCCGAACCGCATTCTCCTGCCTTCTCCCCATAACGCCTGGCACACATACTAATACAGAATCTATCTACCTCCACCGATAGGCTTGGCCTCCACAACCATCTGTGACATTGAATTCCACAGATTGATAAGATTTTACTCATGACCTGATAATGTTTCCAATGAAGCGATCGATGAGTGTGAAGAAGGGTCCCGACCCGAAACCTCACCCATCCTTTTCCTCCAGAGATGCTGCCTGACCCGCTGAGTTAGTCCAGCACTTTGTGTCTATCATTGATAATTTGGTATTGACATTGGTGTATTTTTGTCACGTGTATGAAGATATATGACAAATTTTGATTTGCACGTTATAGACCTTTTTTTTAGAGACACAGCTAGAACTTTTTAAATATCGACACTTTTTAAAAACTTTTTATATATATTTATTTTACAGAACCATGCACATTGAGGCATTTTTATGGACGCACCTAGCAATTTTTACTATTACCTGATTTTGGAGAGTCAAATGCAACAAAATTTCGTTCAAGGTGCACTGTGTCTAGTTGTATATCTGAATGACAATAAAGTTTTCATCATCATACATTCATTCATTCATTCATTCAATCATCCATTCATTCATTCAATCATTCATTCATTCAATCATTCATTCATCATTCATTCATTCATACATCATTCATTCATGCTGTCATTCATTCAATCATTCATTCATTCATTCATGCATTAAATCATTCATACATTCATGCATTCAATCATTCATTCATTCATTCATTCAAACAGGCCCTTCGGCCCACCGAGTCTGCACCAACCAGAGATCCCCGCACACTAACACTATCCGACACATTTTTACATTTACACCAAACCAATTAACCTACAAATCTGTAGGTCTTTGGAGTGTGGGAAGAAACCGAAGAACTCGGAGAAAACCCACGCAGGTCACGGGGAGAACGTACAAACTCCTTGCAGACAGCGCCTGTAGTCAGGATCGAACCCGGGTCTCTGGCGCTGGGAGGCAGCAACTCTACCGCTGTGCCACCGTGCCGCGAAGTCATGTAAAGAGAAAAATAACGAGAGAGTAGAATAGAGTGTTGCCCAAACAGAGAAAGTGCAGGTAAAAAAAGTGCAGTGGGGTAGGTTGGGAGATTGGGACCACCTCCTAGCTTCTGAGAGAAACACTGATAACTGAAAAATCAGTTCCTGAAGCAAAAGCTTTCAAGTCATGCATGGTCTGACTCTGCCCGACAGGAGAGGGGAGAAGAGTGAATGACTTGTCCGGTGTGGGTATCCATAATTATGTTGGCTGCTATCCCGAGGCAGCGTGAGGTGGATATGGAGTCATTTGCAGGAAAGCTAGTTAAGGTGGTGGACTGGGCTGCATCCACAACACTGCAAATTCCTGCGGTCTTAGGCAGAGCTAGTTGCCAGACTTTTAAGACTTCTTATAAATGCTTTCTTGTTAGCATTTCGGTTCCTGGCGAGGTGGTGGTCTGTAAAGAACAGTTAGCAAACACAAAACAGGGCTTCATCACAGGGTAAATTAGCCAGCAGAGCTGCAGTCTCACAGCACCAGAGACCCGAGTCCATGGGGTAACATATAACTAGTGTGAATGGATGATTCATGGTCGGCATAGACTCGGTGGGCCGAAGGGCCTGTTTCCATGCTGTATCTCTAAACTCAACTAAACTAAATTCCTCCCACATTCTACATATTTTTCAGCCAGAGTGTTGTGAATCTATGGAATTAGCTCTTAGGGCTAAAGGAATCAAGAGATGGGGAAAAAAGCAGGAACGGGGACTGATTTTAGATGGAACATCTTGAATGGTGGTGCTTGCTCGAAGGGCCGAATGGCCTACTCCTGCACCTATTTTTCTATGTTTCTGTACACTCTCCACACACCAGGGACAACTTAGAGCAGTTAGTTAATCTACGAACATCTTTCAGGGGCAGTTTCCAGCTGTTATCAGGCAACTGAACCATCCTACCACAACTAGAGAGCGGTCCTGAACTACTATCTACCTCATTGGAGACCCTTGGACTATCTTTGATCGGACTTTACTGGACTTTATTGTGCACTAAATGTTATTCCCTTTATCCTGCATCTTCTGTACGCAGTGAACGGCTCGATTATAATCGTATTGTCTTTCTGCTGACTGTTCAGCACGCAACTGTACTATAATGAAACATAGAAAATAGGTGCAGGAGTAGGCCATTCGGCCCTTCCAGCCAGCACTGCCATTCAATATGATCATGGCTGATCATCCAAAATCAGTACCCCGTTCCTGCTTTCTCCCCGTATCCCTTGATTCCGTTTGCCCTAAGAGCTAAATCTAAAAGTCTGAATGTGTCTGAAGAAGGGTCTCAACCCGAAACTTCTCTCCAGAGATGCTGCCTGCCCCGCTGAGTTACTCCAGCATTTTGTGTCTATCTTAACTATATCTGACTCTCTCTTGAATACATCTCTCTTGATTATATATTCGATATATGCAATAAACTATACTCAACTAAAAGGTGTCAGATGTAAGGAGTGATGTTATTCAGGATTTATGACACTGAAATAGGTGATATTATAAAGGACAAAGGACAAAGGGCAAAGATCAAAGGTCAAAGGATGGTCAAAGTTCAAAGGACAACGGTCAAAGGACAAAGTTCAAAGGACAAAGGTCAAATGACAAAGGGCAAAGGCCAAAGTGTGATGTATATGTAAATGCCAGTGCCCCTGGTCTCCGATTGAAGGCGTGGGTTCGAATCCCACTTCTGACACCATGTAATGTTCGAGACCACATAAGGCCCTGTTGTGACTAGTACAAGCAGAAGGAAAACACGTCCGACATCTTGTAAGTAAGATTTATTCTGCCTCACCCGCGGAAACTTCTCGCAGGTCACCTGATGTCGATCACGAGGCACAGGCCTTTATATTAAAGGGGCACTGGCATTTACATATACATCACACAAAGGACAAAGGACACTTATTGTCACATACACCGATTGGTGCAGTGAAATTTGAGTTACCATGCCGCACACAAACAAGATAAACGCAACACTATAGGATTTAACATTAAACATAAAAACATAAAAACATAGACAGTGAAGATAGTTGTCAAGAATGATCGGCTGGGCAAATAAGCTGGGGAATAGTTCATGGAGTTTTCTTAAATCAGTGCAGGGTGTGGGATTTTGGGGAGTTAATCCAAGACGCAAGCTTCACAGTAAACAACAGGAACATGAGGAGTATTGGAGAGCAGAGAGAATCAGGACAGACACAGAGTTCCCTGCAAGTGGAGTCACAGATAGGGTGTCCAGGCTTTCATCAGTCCACAAATCGAGTATAGAAGATAGACACAAAACGCTGCTGTAACTCAAAGGGTCAGGCAGCATCTCTGGAGAAAAGGACTGAGTCTGATGAAGGGTCTTGACCCAAAACATCACCCATTCCTACTCTTCCAGAGATGCTGCCTGTCCCGCTGGGTTACTCCAGCATTTTGTGTCTATCTTCGGTGTAAACCAGCATCTGCAGTTCCTTCTTACCCTAACCGAGTATGAAAGTTATGACGTTATGATACAGTTCAACAAGACGTTGGTGAGCATTGTGTTCAATTTTGGTCACCCTGTTACAAGAAAGATGTCCAAGGCTTCAGCTGGATTGGGTGCAGGGAAAACAAGAGGCATTTGTCAGGACCTGAGGCCTTGTGCTATAGGGAGAGCTTGGGTAGTGTAGTTGGTTTGGTTTGGTTTGGTTTGGTTTAGAAACATAGAAACATAGAAACATAGAAATTAGGTGCAGGAGTAGGCCATTCGGCCCTTCGAGCCTGCACCGCCATTCAATATGATCATGGCTGATCATCCAACTCAGTATCCCCGTACCTGCCTTCACTCCATACCCCCTGATCCCCTTAGCCACAAGGGCCACATCTAACTCCCTCTTAAATATAGCCAATGAACTGGCCTCAACTACCCTCTGTGGCAGAGACTTCCAGAGATTCACCACTCTCTGTGTGAAAAAAGTTCTTCTCATCTCGGTTTTAAAGGATTTCCCCCTTATCCTTAAGCTGTGACCCCTTGTCCTGGACTTCCCTAACATCGGGAACAATCTTCCTGCATCTAGCCTGTCCAACCCCTTGGTTCAGTTTAGTTCAGTTTAGTTTAGTTTAGTTTAGTTTAGTTTAGTTTAGTTTAGTTTAGTTTAGTTAAGTTTAGTTTAGTTTTAAGTTAAGTTTAGTTTAGTTTAACGAAACAGTGTGGCAACAGGCCCTTCAGCCCATCAAGTCCAGGCTGACCATTGATCACACTAGATCACACTCGTTCCATCTTATCCCACTGTTACACCCACTCCCTTAACACTAGGGACAATTTTCCAGACAATTAACCCACAAAGCTGCACATCTTTGTGATGTGGGAGGAAACCCTCGCGGTCACTGGGAGAACGTGCAAACTCCACACAAACAGCACCCAAGGTCAGGATTGAAACCAGGTCTTTGGTGGTGTGAGATGGCGGCTCTGCCAACTGCGCCACGGTGCTGCCCTAGGCCAGCTGAGACTGAACAGGAGGCTGATGTGATCTTATAGAGGGGTGTAAAATCAAGAGATGAATGCACAGAGCTTTTTTTCACAGTTCAATCAAGAACGATCATATTGAATGGCGGTACAGGCTCAAAGGGCCGAATGGCCTACTCCTGCACCTATGTTTCTACTCGCCACTCGCCACATCTTCCCATCTCCCCCCATATCTGCCTTCCGCAAAGACCGCTCCCTCCATAACTCCCTTGTCAATTCTTCCCTTCCCTCTCGTACCACCCCCTCCCCGGGCACTTTCCCTTGCAACCGCAAGAGATGCAACACTTGTCCCTTTACCTCCCCCCTCGACTCCGTTCAAGGACCCAAGCAATCGTTCCAGGTGCGACAGAGGTTTACCTGCATCTCTTCCCACCTCATCTATTGCATCCGCTGCTCTAGATGTCAGCTGATCTATATCGGTGAGACCAAGCGTAGGCTTGGCGATCGTTTCGCCGAACACCTCCGCTCGGTCCGCAATAACCAAGCTGACCTCCCGGTGGCTCAGCACTTCAACTCCTCCTCCCACTCCGTCTCCGACCTCTCTGTCCTGGGTCTCCTCCATGGCCACAGCGAGCAGCACCGGAAATTGGAGGAACAGCACCTCATATTCCGTTTGGGGAGTCTGCACCCCGGGGGCATGAACATCGAATTCTCCCAATTTTGCTGTCTCCTCCCCTTCCTCAGTCCCCCTGCTGTCTCCTCCCATCCCCAGCCTTCGGGCTCCTCCTCCTTTTTACTTTCTTGTCCCCGCCCAGTAGGCCCCCCGATCAGTCCTGAAGAAGGGTCTGGCCCGAAACGTTGCCTATTTCCTTCGCTCCATAGATGCTGCTGCACCCGCTGAGTTTCTCTCCATAGCATTTTTGTGTAACCTATGTTTCTATGTGTCTATGTTTCTAACTGTTGGACATAGGCTTAAGCTGAGTGGAGAAAGATAAAATAGGAACCTGAGGGGCAATGCTTTCACACAGAGGGTGGTGGGGGTATGGAATGAGCTGCCAGAGGAGGTAGTTGATGCAGGTATAACAAGAACATGTAAAATATATAATCAGATGATTATGGGCCAAACATGAGCAAGTGGAACAAGCGTAGATGGGGCATCTTGGTCGGCATGGACGAGTTGGGCCGAAGGGCCTGTTTCCATGCTGTACGCCACTATGACTGACTCCACATAGTCAGATTCACAGCCCGCCGAGCCCAGACCAGCCACCCACCTACAGTCATCTCCTGGCATTCCCCTCAAACGCCAGATTCCCCTTAACCACAGAGAAGCAGCACGGTGGCGCAGCGGTAGAGTTGCTACCTCACTGCACCAGAGACATGGGTTCGATCCTGACTACGGGTGCTGTGTGTACAGAGTGTGTGTACATTCTCCCCGTGACCTGCGTGGGTTTTCCCCAGGTGCTCCGGTTCCCTCCCACACTCCAAAGACGTGCCGGTTTTGTAGGTCAACAAGGTTCGGTAACATTGTAAATTGTCCCTAGTGTGTGTAGGATGGTGTCGGCGTACCAACCAATACTGGTGATCAATGGTCGGCACAGACTCGGTGGGTGGGCTGAAGGGCCTGGTCCCGTTCTGTACCACTTCAACTCTACAGCATGGAAACAGGTCCATGGAAACCAACTAAACTAAACCGAACTGAACATTTCCTTCCATTGCTACACAGACGATACACAACTCTATCTCCCCCCGAAGCCCAAAAACCAATCAAATCTGCTTAACCTTACCCGCTGCCTTGAGGATATAAAGTGCTGGATGGCCCAGAACTTCCTCCAACTAAATGAGAGTAAGTCTGAGGTCATCCTTCCCGGCCCCTCGGACTCAATCAATGATAGCAGGCAGCCTTGGAAGCATTACCCCACTACTCAAACCTCACATCAAAAACCTCGGTGTGATATTTGACTCAGCACTGAAATTTGACAAACAAGTCAGTGCCGTGGTAAAAGCTAGTTTCTTTCAGCTTCGGACGATAGCTAAAATATAAACATTCCTCCAGTTTGATGACCTGGAAAAGATCATCCACACATTCATCTCCTCCCGCCTAGATTAATGTAACTCCCTTTACACTGGCATCAGCCAATCTTCCCTGTCCCGCCTGCAACTGGTCCAAAACGCCGCAGCGAGACTCCTGACGGGCACCCGAAAAAGGGACCACATCACCCCGATCCTGGCCTCTCTCCACTAGCTCCCTGTGCGGTTCCGTATAAACTTCAAGACCCTCCTCCATGTCTACAAAGCCCTCAATGGGCTTGCCCCCTCCTACATAAAAAGTCTTCTCACCCACCACTCCACCTCCAGGTCCCTCAGATCGGCCGACTTGGGGCTGCTGAATATCCTGCGGTCTAGGCATAAGCTCAGGGGTGACCGTGCCTTTGCGGTTGCAGCTCCTAGACTGTGGAACAGCATCCCCCTTCCCATCAGAACTGTCCCCTCCATCGACTCTTTTAAGACTAAAGACTTATCTATACTCCCAAGCCTTTCCTGACGTCCTCTGAATGAGGGCTACATGTATATATGTATGTAGTCTGTTTTGTTGTGCTATTCTTATAACAAATGTAAAGCACTTTGGCCAACGAGAGTTGTTTTTTAAATGTGCTATATAAATAAATGTGACTTGACTTGACTTGACCTGAACTAAGGTGACGTTTTGGTTCAGCACACATCGACAGTCTCACCTGAAATGTTACCTGTATTATTTCCAACTTAATTAAACTCACACGCAGGCGTGGTCAGGAAGGGAGTGAAGAACATTAGTGGAACAGTTGCCTTTTGTGAGACTCCAGTGGCTTTTGCAGTCAAAGTCAATTTTGGGACATTGACCAAGCTGAAAATCCACAGTGACTGCAGGGTCTCAGCTCACTGGGGCATTTGCCCACCCCTCCCGATTACAAGGGGATTGACTTAAACCTGGCAGCACCACTGTGCTCAACAACTCTGCACAGCCAGCTCCCGCTGTAGCTGTGACCTGAATTTGTGTAGGAAGGAACTGCAGATGCCAGTTAACACCAAAGATGCACAGAAAAAACACTGGAGTAAAGCCCATGTCCCATTTTCACGACCTAATGGTGACCTCTTGACATACTCCCAGCATGGTCGCCACGAGGTCGTAGGAAGTTGTAGGAGGTCTTCGTAACTCTTCCTCATGCTCCTGAGTGGTCTCCGCGTACTCCTGGCCTCAAGTAGGCCGTGGCGTTTATTCTAGCCTGATAAAAAAATGTCCACGAGTTAAGAAAAGGTCGGCATGGAAAAAATGGACACTTTTTACTCGTAGGTAGGTCGTAGGTAGGTCGTAGGTAGGTCGTAGGTAGGTCGTAGTAGTCGTAGGTAGGTCGTAGGTAGGTCGTAGTAGTAGGTCGTAGGTAGGTCGTAGGTAGGTCGTAGGTAGGTCGTACGTAGGTCGTAGGTAGGTCGTACGTAGGTCGTAGGTAGGTCATAGGTAGGTCGTAGGTAGGTCGTAGGTAGGTCGTAGGTAGGTCGTAGGTAGGTTGTAGGTAGGTCGTACGTAGGTAGGTAAGTCGTAGGTAGGTCATAGGTAGGTCGTAGGTAGGTCGTAGGTAGGTCGTAGGTAGGTCGTAGGTAGGTCGTAGGTAGGTCGTAGGTGGGTCGTAGGTAGGTCGTAGGTAGGTCGTAGGTAGGTCGTAGGTGGGTCGTAGGTAGGTTGTAGGTGGGTCGTAGGTAGGTTGTAGGTCAATAACTGGCCCGAGAAAAAAAATGCAAACATGACATCATTTTATCATGTGATCATTTTCCACTCGTAGCTAGTTGTAGTTGGTCTTAGGTGTGGAAGACTGAGGTCGAGGAGGGTCCTAGGAGGTCGCAGACAGAGTCGCAGGAGGCCGCAGACATAGAAACATAGAAACATAGAAATTAGGTGCAGGAGTAGGCCATTCGGCCCTTCGAGCCTGCACCGCCATTCAATATGATCATGGCTGATCATCCAACTCAGTATCCCGTACCTGCCTTCTCTCCATACCCCCTGATCCCCTTAGCCAGGGCCACATCTAACTCCCTCTTAAATATAGCCAATGAACTGGCCTCAACTACCCTCTGTGGCAGAGAGTTCCAGAGATTCACCACTCTCTGTGTGAAAAAAAGGTCTTCTCATCTCGGTTTTAAAGGATTTCCCCCTTATCCTTAAGCTGTGACCCCTTGTCCTGGACTTCCCCAACATCGGGAACAATCTTCCTGCATCTAGCCTGTCCAACCCCTTAAGAATTTTGTAAGTTTCTATAAGATCCCCACTCAATCTCCTAAATTCTAGAGAGTATAAACCAAGTCAATCCAGTCTTTCTTCATAAGACAGTCCTGACATCCCAGGAATCAGTCTGGTGAACCGTCTCTGCACTCCCTCTATGGCAATAATGTCCTTCCTAGACATAGTCGTAGGAGATCGTAGATGTAGTCTTTTACTTCGGTGAGTCAACAAGACCTTGGCATTTTTTTCAACTGGTCTAGGGTCTTCGAAACTCGTGGATTAGGTCGTCCAAGTGGGACAGGCCCTTTACTCAGCGGACAGGCAGCACCTCTGGAGAAAAAGGAATTGGTGACATTTCAGGTGGAGACCTCTTCATCAGGCTGAGGTGATTCCAGAGATGCTGCCTGACCCGCTGAGTTACTCCAGCACTTTGTGTCTATCTACAGTGACCTGAATATTGGTCTGTGCTAAGTTGTGCAAGGGGGAAGGTGCTGCACTAAATGAAGAAATGCTGGAAACACTCAACAGGTCAGGCAGCATCTGTGGAAAGAGAAACTGCATTACCACACTGAATAAGTTCAAGTTCGTGTCCCTGATAGGACAATGAGATTCTTGCTTTGCTTCAGCACACAGAACATAGTAGGCATTGACTACAGAACACATGAATAAATAAACTGATAAAGTGCAAATAATAGATAATGGGTTAATAATGTTCAGAGTTTTTGTCCGAGCCAAGTTTAATAGCCTGATGGCTGTGGAGAAGTAACTATTCCTGAACCTGGTTGTTGCAGTCTTCAGGCTCCTGTACCTTCTACCTGAAGGTAGCAGGGAGATGAGTGTGTGGCCAGGATGGTGTGGGTCTTTGATGATACTGCCAGCCTTTTTGAGGCAGCGACTGCGATAAATCCCCTCGATGGAAGGGAGGTCAGAGCCGATGATGGACTGGGCAGTGTTTACTGCTTTTTGTAGTCTCTTCCTCTCCAGGGCGCTCAAGTTGCCGAACCAAGCCACGATGCAACCGGTCAGCATGCTCTCTACTGTGCACCTGTAGAAGTTAGAGAGAGTCTTCCTTGACAAACCGACTCTCCGTAATCTTCTCAGGAAGTAGAGGCGCTGATGTGCTTTCTTGATAATTGCATCAGTGTTCTCGGACCAGGAAAGATCTTCAGAGATGTGCATGCCCAATAAGCTCCTCCATATAACCATATAACAATTACAGCACAGAAACAGGCCATCTCGACCCTTCTAGTCCGTGCCGAACACAAAATCTCCCCTAGTCCCATATACCTGCGCTCAGACCATAACCCTCCATTCCCTTCCCATCCATATAACTATCCAATTTATTTTTAAATGATAAAAACGAACCTGCCTCCACCACCTTCACTGGAAGCTCATTCCACACAGCTACCACTCTCTGAGTAAAGAAGTTCCCCCTCATGTTACCCCTAAACTTCAGTCCCTTAATTCTCAAGTCATGTCTCCTTGTTTGAATCTTCCCTACTCTCAGTGGAAAAAGCTTTTCCACGTCAACTCTGTCAATCCCTCTCATCATTTTAAAGACCTCTATCATGTCCCCCCTTAACCTTCTGCGCTCCAAAGAATAAAGCCCTAACTTGTTCAACATTTCTCTGTAACTTAGTTGCTGAAACCCAGGCAACATTCTAGTAAATCTCCTCTGTACTCTCTCTATTTTGTTGACATCCTTCCTATACTTATAATCCTCGATATATAATTCTTTTAGTTTAGTTTAAAGATACATTAATGGAAACAGGTCCTTCATCTTACTGAATCTACGTAGGAATCTACAGGTCACCCATCCACACTAGAATAGAATGCCTTTTATTGTCATTCAAACAGACAAGATTTGAACAAAATGTCATTCCTACAGTCATGACATTACAAAAAAAAACAAGACACACACTTAACACAATTTACACAAACACAGTGAACCTCCAACACCCCACTGCGATGGAAGGCAAAAGTCTTATCTCTTCCCTTTGTTCTTCTCCCACGGTCCAACAGCACGTTCGAGGCACCGACCACTCCCTGTATAAAATACTTGCCCCGCACATCTCCTTGGACCCTCGGCCCTCTCACCGTGAATCTGTGCCCACTAATATTTGATATTTCCATCCTGGCGATAAGGTTCTGACTGTCTACCCTATCTATGCCTCTATCGATCACCCGTCCACACTAGTTCTATGTTATCCCTCTTCCCCATCCACTCCCTACGCACTGGGGGGCAATTTACAGAGGGACGATTAACCTACAAAACCGCTGCTCTTTGGGATGTGGGAGGAAACCGGAGCGCCCGGAGTAAACCCACGCGGTCAAAGGCAGAACGTGCAAACTCCACACAGAGAGCGCCCAGGGTCCAGATCGAACCCGGGTCTCCAGCGCTATGAGGCAGCAACTCTACCAGCTGCGCCACCGTGCCGCCCTTTTTCCTCAGGTGTTTAGATTCATTCAGTTAAATGTTATAGAGTCATAGAATCATAGAGCTATAGTGTGATACAGTGGGGAGACAGGCCCTTCAGCCCAACTTGCCCATACTGGCCAACATGTCCCAGCTACACTAGTCCCACCTGCCTGCATTAGGCCCATATTCCTCTAAACCTGTCCTATCCACGTACCTGTCTAAATGTTTCTTAAACATTGCGATAGCCCCCCCCTCCTCTGGCAGAGACCCACCTCCCTTTGCTTGAAAAAGTTACCCCTTATGTCCCTATGAAATCTTTATCCCCCAACCTCACCTTAAACCTATGTCCTCGAGTTCTCGATTCCCCTACTCTGGGCAAGAGGCTCTGTGCATCTACCCGATCAATTCCCCTGATGATTTTGTACGCCTCTATAAGATCACCTACGCTCCAAGGAATAGAGCCTTTGGAGCACATTTAGAGCTACAAGCCCTGCACACTAACACTATCCTGCACACACTAGGGACAATTTAACACTTATACCAAGCCAAATAGCCTACAAACCTGTACGTATTTGGAGTGTGGGAGGAAACCAAAGATCTTGGAGAAAATCCACGCCGGTCACGGGGAGAACGTGCAAACTCCGTATAGACAGCACCCGTAGTTGGGATGGAACCTGGCAGCAACTCTACCACTGCGCCACCGTGCTGCCCACATCATTTAAACCTGGGATCGATCACCCCTTGTTACAAGATCTGAGACCTGCAATGTGTCATTTTGAGAAAGTGATTCAGCTGGTTCATCTTCCAGTGTGCGTGTAGAGAGGATAGTTTGACTGATGCCTGCTTAATAAGCAACAGATGCCTGGATCGGGACAGACCATAAAAGTTATTAGCAGTTGTCAAGTGAATAAGTGTTTTAAAAAGGCATGGCGGTGGCAAAAAAGACAGCGCTTCTCATCGAGCCGACAGCGAACACTAAACAGATGGACCTGTTGGCATCCAGTTGCTAGCCAAGGAACCTCCAGAGGCACAACTTACAGCTCCATCTGTAACAGGGGCGTGGGAATCAGGCTGATGACAGAGAAATGGGTTGCAGGTCAGGTTCAGTGACTGTCCTGGTCAGAAAGGCATAGGGTCATATCAGACCGAAACAGGCCCTTCGGCCCAACTAGTCCATGCCGACCAAGATGCCACACCTGAGCTCGTTCCACCTGCATGCGTTTGACCCACATCCCTCTAAACCTGTACTATGTATCCATGGGATGCAGCCCAGACCATCACACACAAACCAAACCAACCTCCCTTCCATTGACTCCATCTACACCTCACGCTGCCTCGGCAAGGCCAGCAGCATCATCAAGGACCAGTCTCACTCCCTCTTCTCCCCTCTACCATCGGGCAAGAGGTACAGAAGTGTGAAAACGAACGCGCACCTCCAGATTCAGGGACAGTTTCTTCCCAGCTGTTATCAGGCAACTGAATCATCCCACCACAACCAGAGAGCGGTCCTGAACTACTATCTACCTCATTGGTGACCATCGACTCCATGATTGGACTTTGCTGGCTTTACCTTGCACTAAACGTTATTCCCTTATCATGTATCTGTACACTGTGGACGGCTCGATTGTAATATCATGTATTGTCTTTCTCTGACTGGTTAGCACGCAACAAAAGCTTTTCCCTGTACCTCGGTACACGTGACAATAAACTAAACTCAACTAAGCCTGTCCCAGTGTCTTTTACATGTTGTTAGTGTACCTGCCTCTGGCAGCTCATTCCATACAGCAACTTGTGTGAAAAAATTCTCCCGTTGTCCAATCTTTCTCCCTTTCATCTTAAACATGCCCTCTGGTTGCACATACCTAATCTGTGACAAAGGCTCTGTGCCCCTCATGATTATGTACACCTGTGTGAGATCACCCCTCAGCCTCCCGTGCTCTAAGGAATAAATCTTTGCCAGCCCAACCTCTCCCTAAAGTTTTACACAAAGTCATCGTGTGATACAGTGTGTAAACACTCTCTTCAGGCCAACACTGGCCAACTTGTCCCGTCTACAATAGTCCCACCTGCCTGCGTTTGCCCCATATCCCTCCAAACCTGCCCTATCCATGTACCTGTCTTTATTTTTACTTTAGCATTGAATCACCCCCTTGGACGTCCCTGGCCAGGACCGGCCCCGAAATAAGTGGACAACCCTCAACCGCTTCAGTTCAGGCATCGGACGCTATGGAGTAGCGATGAAGAGGCGGGGTCTCGTGGACAGCGCCTCCTACGAGTGTGGGGACCCAACGCAGACAGTGGAGCACGTAAGGGCCGGTCCCACCAGCATGCAACTCCATGCGGCAAGCGCGACCTAAAGGGCCTGTCCCACCAGCATGCGCCTGCATGCGGCAAGCGCGACCCAACATGGTCACTTGAGACTTGGCCGGTCCCACTTCGATCGGCGGAGCCGTATGGAGTTGTGTGGAGCTGGTCCCGACATCGCGCGGGGCTCCGAGAAACTGACCGTGTTCAAAACTTCTGCGCAGCAATGGGCCCGCAGATGCCTCGTCGCCACACGTCACGCGTGAACTTCCCGCGGACTTCGCTCGAACTCCACGTCACTAACTCGACCTCCGCGCGGCCCCCGCTTCTGGTTTGGTCACGCTTGCCGCATGTTGGTGGGACAGGCCCTTAAGTCACCAGTTGCCCCAAACACCGGCCACCGAATGGTGAACGAGGTCTGATTAAACATGGACGATGACACGTCGTCCTAGCTCGCCTCAACGGAGCTGCAGGTCTAAAACACATACGGCAGCAGAAGAAGCATTTAATCCATTCCCTGGTTTGTTAACTGCGTTTGCATACTTGTGCAAGTTATTTATTTCCTTTGTTGCTAATGTTTGTCTTATGTATTAATTCATTAACCATGCACTCACCAACCTCCATGTGAAAAAGTTGCCCCTCAGGTTCCGAATAAATCTTTCCCCTCTCACCTTAAACCCATGTCCTCTGGTTCTCTATTCTCCCACCCTGGGATAATGATTCTGTGCATTCGCCCTAATCCCACTCATCCTCCCACGCTCCAAGGAGCAAAGTCCCAGCCTGCTCAATCTCCTCCTGCTCAAGCTCACATCCTCGAGTCCTGGCAACATCCTCGTAAATCCTCTCCGTACCCTTTCCAACTTGGAGGAATAATCGCCTCCTTCCGTTTCTTCCGAGGATGCGGCTTTCATTATAGAACGAGGATTAATTCCTAATGAAATTGTGGCCCGCTACTGCCAAATGTGTAATTCAGTCCAGTTTAGTTTAGAGACACAGCGTGGAAACAGGCCCTTTGGCCCACCGTCCCATAGACCAGTACTATCCTACACACCAGGGACAATTTACGTCTTTGGCGTGTGGGAGGAAAACGGAGCACCAAGAGAAAACACAGGAAGTCACTGGGTGAATGTGTAAACTGCGTACAGTTAGCGCCCGTGGTCAGGATGGAATTGTCAGGCGTTGTCCGGCAGCAACTCTACCGCTACACCACCGTGCCGCCAAATGGCCAGCGCTCCAATACTACCATATACTGTGGAGGGCGAGGGAGGTGGTCCTGCAACAGTCTAGCGCTTACCTGAACTTACCTGGATCGGGGGAATTCCAGTACTCCCGGCATGTGCACCTTGGACTTTTTCTATTGGCAATGGTGCCGAAATATGGCAACTTGTACATGTGTGAGGTATGCACAATTCACTGTGTCAATAAAGAACCATTGACCATTGAACCATTGGCTATTCATCATTGACCATTGACCATTGACCATTGAACCATTGAACCTTTGAACCATTGACCATTGACCATTGACCATTGAACCATTGAACCATTGAACCATTGACCATTGAACCATTGACCATTGACCATTGAACCATTGACCCATTAACCATTGACCATTGACCATTGAACCATTGACCATTGAACCATTGACCATTGAACCATTGAACCATTGAACCATTGAACCATTGACCATTGACCATTGAACCATTGACCATTGAACCATTGACCATTGAACCATTGACCAGTGAACCATTGACCATTGACCATTGAACCATTGACCATTGAACCATTGACCATTGAACCATTGACCATTGACCATTGACCATTGACCATTGACCATTGAACCATTGACCATTGACCATTGACCATTGACCATTGACCATTGACCGTTGACCGTTGACCATTGACCATTGACCATTGACCATTGACCATTGAACCATTGGCCATTGAACCATTGACCACCATTGAACTATTGGCCATTGACCATTGAACCATTGAACCATTGAATTGACCATTGAACCATTGACCATTGAACCATTGACCAGTGAACCATTGACCATTGACCATTGACCATTGAACCATTGACCATTGAACCATTGCCCATTGACCATTGAACCGTTGACCATTGACCATTGACCATTGCCCGTTGAACCTTTGACCCTTGACCATTGACCGTCCACCATTGACCATTGACCATTGACTGTTGACAGCTGACCATTGACCCTTGACTGTTGACCATTGACCATTGACCATTGACCATTGACCATTGACCATTGACCATTGACCATTGACCATTGACCATTGAACCATTGACCATTGACCATTGACTATGAACCATTGAACATTGACCCATTGAACCATTGACTATTGAACCATTGACCATTGACCATTAATTGAACCATTGAACCATTGGACCATTGACCCATTAACCATTGACCATTGACCATTGACCATTGACCATTGACCATTGACCATTGACCATTGACCATTGACCATTGACCATTGACCATTGACCCTTGACCATTGACCATTGACCATTGACCATTGACCATTGACCATTGACCATTGAACCATTGACCATTGAACCATTGACCATTGAATCATTGACCATTGACCCATTGACCATTGCCCCTTGAACCATTGAACCATTGACCATTGAACCATTGACCATTGAACCATTGACCATTGAACCATTGACCATTGAACCATTGACCATTGAACCATTGACCATTGAACCATTGACCATTGAACCATTGACCATTGACCATTGACCATTGAACATTGACCCTTGAACCATTGACCATTGACCATAGACCATTGACCATTGAACCATTGACCCTTGAACCATTGACCATTGACCATTGACCATTGACCATTGACCCATTGAACCATTGACCATTGACCATTGACCATTGACCATTGACCATTGACCATTGAACCATTGACCATTGAACCATTGACCATTGAATCATTGACCATTGAACCATTGACCATTGAACCATTGACCATTGAATTGAACCATTGACCATTGAATCATTGACCATTGAACCATTGACCATTGAACCATTGACCATTGAACCATTGACCATTGAACCATTGACCATTGACCCATTGAACCATTGAACCATTGACCATTGACCATTGACCATTGAACCATTGATTGACCATTGAACCATTGATCATTGACCATTGAACCATTGATCATTGACCATTGATCATTGAACCATTGAACCATTGAACCATTGACCATTGAACCATTGACCAGTGACCAGTGACCATTGAACCATTGACCATTGACCATTGACCATTGACCAGTGAACCATTGACCATTGACCATTGACCATTGACCATTGAACCATTGACCATTGAACCATTGAACCATTGACCATTGACCATTGACCATTGAACCATTGACCATTGACCATTGACCATTGAACCATTGAACCATTGGACATTGAACCATTGAACCATTGAACATTGAACCATATTGCGAAGCATTTAATGTGACAACCAGGATTACGTTTGACGGAGTCTGCATTGCTGTGGGCTGCAGGGTGTGGTAGCACAGTGGTTAAACCATCAGTCTAAGAACTGGAGCTCTGGATGATGATCTGGTGACGTGTGTTTACAACCCGATACAACAGCAAGGAAACTTAAGTTCAGCTGATTAAATAAATCTGGACTTTGTAAAAAGTGGTTGGTCTCAGCAACAGTAATTATAAACATACTGGACTGTTGTAAAGTCCGTTGACTTCCCTCTGGACCACGATTTGCCAATGAGGGCTCAAGAGGCTGCGGATGCCGGAATCCTGAGTCAAAAACAAACCAGTGGAGGAACTCCAGCCTGAAGAAAGGTCGTGACCCAAACATGAACCGTAGATGCTGCCTGACCTGCTGAGTTAATCCAGCACTTTGTTTGATGTTCTTGGTACACCAAGATTTCTGCTCAATCTACCTGGTCTAGTTTACGTGAAGGGCAGCACAGTGGCGCAGCGGGTAGAGCTGCTTCCTCGCAGTGCCGTCGACCCGGCTTCAATCCCCCCCCCCCCCACCCCCCCCTCCCACTTTTCCGATGATTCCCGCATCATGGACCCTCTGATTCCCACATCATGGACCCCCTCAGCTCTATCGCAGTCAGACCTACACCATCCAGTGTGACATCATGCACTTGACAACATTCACTGAAGGTGAAGTGGTTTGATTTATTTTAAATTTATATTAATTAATATCATTAATCATCAGTTCATTAGTTCTAGGAGTAGAATTTGGCCATTCGGCCCATCAAGTCTACTCCGCCATTCAATCATGGCTGATCTATCGTTCCCTCTCAACCCCATTCTCCCGCCTTCTCCCCGTAACCCCCGACAACCTTTCACATCGGTAAATGTGACATTCAGTGAATTTAAGTTTTCACCATTTTATAAATATCTAGATTATTTTCAAAGGTGATTGCCATTGGCAGCAGGGCGGCCCGGTGGTGCAGTGGTGGAGTTACTGCCTAACAGCGCCAGATTCACCATTCCGGATATTATCCACGTCTTAGCAAAGCAAACTTGCCCCTCGGGTCTCCTTTAAGTACAGTGTAATCTGGCTAAAGAGAAAATAAGAGAAGCAGGCGCAAGTAAAGGCCGAAGAAAGAGTGGGAAACGGTTTGTGAGCAGGCCGCTGGAGGCCCTGCAGAAGCCTGGGGCTGGGCTGGACCGGGCTCCCCTCCAAGAGGCCGAGCAAGTGGACCGCAGGCGGCCTACAGCGGTGGAGCAGCGGCAGAGGACACCACGGTTACCCTTGGCCAGGCCGACCCTGCACCATCGCCATGACAACGGGCCTTCACGGTCAGGTCTAGATCCCTGCACTTACAACAACTGGGACTTGAAAAGTGCCCCAAACTGGCGACTCTGTAGACTGACTCAGCTGTACACTTGCACTGGAACTGAGATGTGTCTACTGCTGATGGATAGTGATACTTGTACTCACCTGTGTACAATGAATAGTGGGAGTGTCTAGGACCAAAGGTCACAGCCTCAGAATTAAAGGATGTCCTTTTCGGAAAGAGAAGAGGAGAAGTTTCTTCAGTCAGAGGGTGGTGAATCTGTGGGATTCTTTGCCACAGACGGTGGATATTTTTCAAGCAGATAGATAAATTATTGATTAGTACGGGTGCCAGAGGGTTGTGGAGAAGGCAGGAGAATGGGATTAGAGGGGAGAGATAGATCAGCCATGATTGGATGGAGGAGTAGACTTGATGGGCCGAATGGCCTAATTCTACTCCTGTTCCTTGTGACCTTTCACTGTACCTGAACCTGTGGCAAATAAGGTGCCATGCCATACCAAGCTTTGAAAGCTAACTAACTGTACAAGATATCTTTGCAAGTACATTTTGAGACTGCAGAGGCTTTCAAAAAACAATCTGTCATTCCCTTTCCAATGAATAACTCCACCATTGATCATGTAGAAATCTCCAAGCAGTTTAGTCACAGCCATCCACTGGGTGTTGTATTGTCCTGACTGCTTTATCCTCAAGATAGACACAAACTGCTCAGTGACTCAGTGGGACAGGCGGCATCTCTGGAGAGAAGGAATGTGGAATACTCTGCCTCAGTGGACGGTGGAGGCAGGTTCTCTGGATGCTTTCAAGAGAGAGCTGGATAGGGCTCTTGAAGATAGCGGAGTCAGGGGATATGGGGAGAAGGCAGGAACGGGGTACTGATTGGGGATGATCAGCCATGATCACATTGAATGGCGGTGCTGGCACGAAGGGCCAAATGGCCTACTCCTGCACCTATTGTCTATTGTCTATTGAATGGGTGATGTTTGGGTTTTGAGACCCTTCTTCATCAGTCTGAAGACAGGCCTCGACCCAAAACGTCACCTATTCCTTCGCTCCATAGTTGCTGCCTCACCCGCTGAGTTTCTCCCAGCATCTTTGTTTACCTTCAGTTATTGTGGTCAGTTTAGTTAAGTTTAGATTAGTTTGGATTAGTTTAGTTTAGTTTAGTTTAGTTTAGTTTAGTTTAGTTTAGTTTAGTTTAGTTTAGATTAGTTTGGATTAGTTTAGTTTAGATTAGTATAGTTTAGTTAAGTTTAAATTAGTTTGGTTTAGTTTAGTTTAGTTTAGTTTAGTTTAGTTTAGTTTAGTTTAGATTAGTTTGGATTAGTTTAGTTTAGATTAGTATAGTTTAGTTAAGTTTAGATTAGTTTGGATTAGTTTAGTTTAGTTTAGTTAAGTTTAGTTTAGTTTAGTTTTGTTTAGTTTAGGTTAGTTTAGTTTAGTTTTAGATTAGTTTAGTTTAGTTTAGTTTAGTTTAGTTTTAGATTAGTTTAGTTTAGTTTAGTTTAGTTAAGTTTAGTTTAGTTTAGTTTAGTTTAGTTTAGTTTAGTTTAGTTTAGTTTAGTTTAGTTTAGATTAGTTTAGTTTAGTTTAGTTTAGTTTAGTTTAGTTTAGTTTAGTTTAGTTTAGTTTAGTTTAGTTAAGTTTAGATTAGTTTAGATTAGTTTAGTTTAGTTTAGTTTAGTTTAGTTTAGTTTAGTTAAGTTTAGATTTAGTTTAGTTTAGTTTAGTTTAGTTTAGTTTAGTTTAGTTTAGTTTAGTTTGGATTAGTTTAGTTTAGTTTAGTTTAGTTTAGTTTAGTTTAGTTTAGTTTAGAGTTACAGTGCAGAAAGGCCCTTGGTCCCACAGTGTCCACATCAACCATCGAACCCTGTACACTAGCACTATCCCACATACTAAGGGCAAGTTATAATTTTTACCGAAGCCAATTAACCTACAAA